>NW_027113923.1:156636-163822 GCF_000696795.3 Halyomorpha halys
ATTTTAATAAGTCAACTCCTGTGGGTTCTGTAGCCCTCCTGCTGGCCCCTCACCCCATTATGGTGAATAATAAACGTTCAAATTGAGTTTGTTACTGTCAGTGTCATTTTAAATTAAAATATAAATCAAATGGTAAGGCACGATGCTACTAACTCCAAGGATCCGGGTTCGAATCTGGCTGGGCAGAAAATTGTTTACACTAACCGTGAGTCAATCCTGTGGGTTCTGGAGCCCTACAGGGGTCCATCCAGCCTTATAAATTGGGTACCCTTAATTGGGTAAAAATCTGGCGGTCGAGCCTGATTCATACTAAATCACCTCCTTGCACAACCGTTGGTCTAATAACAGTACCTCCTTACTCAGCCCCTGACCCTTCGTGGGTTGTAGTGGTACAGATTTTAATATTTAATAAATTTTAATAATGCCAATAGCGACAGCTGCGAGTTGAATAATTAAGGGAAAAAGAAATTCTTAAGTATGATATATTCTATGGTTAATGTATATTTATAATTTCACAAACTGTTTTTGTTCAAATTATTACATTATAGTTCATTCACACCGTATTTCTGAGATTAATTTTTTTATAAATTAAATTATTAAAAAAAAAATAATTAGAAAAAAAATTTAATTTAATGTTGAATAAGGAAAATTAAATATCTAAAACACTTTATGCTTAGTTTTTAGGTCTTGTATGTAACGATTTTTTAAGCACACGACTCTAGTTGAGTTTAATGGCTCAGATTATTTTTATAATATTTTTTTTCATTATTATATACTTATTTTTAATTTATAGCATAGAATATATTGTTTAAAGTCTACAAATTTCTTTTTTTCTTTATCATTCAACTCATATTTATGGCCACTGGCACAATTAACAGATATAATAAAATACACAAATTATATGTTTATAAAATGGCCTAAAAGACACGACAGAAGGTTATTTTCCAAGAAGTAAATCTTTTTGTTTTAAAATATTAAATGGTTATTTTTTTTATAGATTTTTTTTTTTTTTAAGAAAACAGAATTGAATTAAGAAGAAAAAATATTTAAAACAAAAATCCCTTTAGAATCTTATTTTGTCGTAATACAATTAAAAATAATTCCCTATAATACAGATGGATAAAATATTAAATAACTTTAATTAAACCAATTAATATAATACTGCATTAATAAATTTAAAATATTTCAGCAACGACTGCTAGGAGGTAATATTTATTATTTTAAATTAAATAGGCAACTGTTCATTTAATCGCACTACTCGTTACTCAAATTGTATAACTGTAATTTACATGTATTCTGTAGTTCAGATTGTATTTTTCTTTTTTTTAATATAATGTAAGCAGGAAAAAAATGAATTTAAAGTCTTAATCCCAGAATTTTAATTTTTACTTCAATTTAGAGCCATTTCAAAAAGAATATTATAAAATGGCCCATTTTTATTACTCCATCTTATGTAAAATAAAATATTACACGGTGATCATTTAAAACTGTTTCACATAATAGAGAGATTTATGTGTTCATAAGTATTATAAATAACCATATAGATAATACATAAGTGGTAATAAACTATACTGTTTTAAATAAAATTTTATTAATATAAGATATTACAGCTTGATGATGTTTTTTTTTCATTCTGCATTTCAAGCGATAATTATTCGTATAACCTTTACTAAGCTGCTTAATACAAAAGATCCAGAACTAAAAAAGATCTTGGATGGAATTCTTTCGTATTATATATTCATTTTTTAAGTGTCTGACCTAAATAAGGGATTTACATTTGGATTTTTTTTTTCAATTTTTTCCCTTCTCTCATCTGTTTCTTGCCAAAGAATAATCTTTATGATTCAGTATGATTTATATAGGTTTAAAGGTTTTTGTATTCTAAGATAAAACCTCGAAAAATGTGAAATTACAAGTTTCCTTGACTGAAAAAACATAACAATTCTCTTCTACAATATTTAACTAATACAAACATCTGTTTGTATTAGTTAAATATTACATTATAAGTCTTTAAGAGTATTAAGATCAATACAAAGTCATAAGGTTCTTGTAGGGTAAATAAAGAAAAACGTCCCTTAAACAAATTAATATTTTTAAATTATTATAAATGAATTGCTGTTACTAATCTGACAATATAATGCAGAAATGAGATAATTTTCAAATTGAAAAGTGTGGGGATTTAGAAAAATAAATGTTCTTTTTCGATTTCATTATGCTGATAATTATTTATACAGCCGTTATTATGATAAAGGTTACTTCTACACACAACAATGGTATTCATGATGTGTTAAATCTAAAAGGTTTAAAATGCTAAATGTCATGAATATAGAATTTAAAGTCCAATCCAATTAAATACAAAAGATCTCCTAATGGATTATCTGGATGACTTTTTAACCTTTCCTTTCAAAACTTTCCAGAATTTCATTATTTTTATACTGAAGGGGTTTGCGGCCGGTAGAGAAAGTGAAGCCAAAAAGGCGGGTCTTTTGTACTTTTTAGAGGCGTGGCAGAGGAGTAGGGGAAGGGTACGAGCCAATCACTGGTTGCCTTCTGTTTCAGTTTATATTACAATGGTGGAAATTCCCATTAACGTGAACTTTCCTTTCTTAGGCGTCTCAACCCATCTGTTTTTATCCAATACGTAGTATATATAAGTAGAGTTTTAATAACACCCAAACCAAACAACCACGAACTACTACCAACTAACCTACTAAAGCGATAGCAGAAAAAATGGTGTGGAGCTGGTCTGTTGCTCGACGTCATTCTCCATATAGCAGAATATAACCAACTCTCACCTGTTAAATGTTATGTCTTTTTAGCATGCTAAAAGAAGGAAAGAGTTTAAACTTCAGATCCATGAATACCTACCCCATGTAAAATAAATTTTGAAAAGCTAAGTAATTCGAAATTGATCTTCAAGTTTTCTCTGAATAACGGAAGCATAATGTAATTTTCGCCAAATGAATCCCTCGTATTTTAACTACGCACATGTTTTTCTTAAAACTCATCTCGGTCTTCGTGTATGTGAGCTGGTAGTGAAAGTTTTATTGAGAATAATGAAGTAGCTAAGAAATACTAACGACCTTAAAAATATAAACTACTACAAAAGCAATATTTTTTTACTCGACGATGACCCTGATCCGATAAACATGATAAATAAAATTTAGTGAAAATACAGAAACGTCAATTTTTATTTTGCGTGACTTTAAGCGGTTTAATTTTTGAACTTAAAGCAGAATAAGAGAATGACAGATACTTTTTCTCCTTCCACTGAGTCGATAGTGAACATCCTCAAACGCGTTTTTCTTGGTTTTATTTTCTCAATTAAAAATTTAATAATGAATATACAAGACTATTGACTTAAAAAACATCAAGTGTTTTCCTTTGATTTTATATACATGTTTACATGTCAAAGTATGCTATTTATCTGACAGAGATAAGATTTGATTCCTTAAAGGAGATGCCTGGATGTGAGCCAAAACGTTTATCAACCTAAGGTTTCCTCAGATGTTCCAATCCTACTGGATGGAACGACTCTGAGTTCTCTAACAAAGGTTGTAATTAACATGTCAGAAACACAATTTACATGTAGAACAAACATCGACCAGTTTTAACATATTCCGAATACACTGATTCGTTATTGCACTTTGTTACTGGAGCTGTTTCTGTAATCTGCAGCCGTTACCGTACCGGAGGGAAGTTAGTGCACTGCCCGTTGCCGCAAGGACGACCGCACGGACTTTCACGGTCAAATAACTGTCGGATCGAAATGCCGCTTTGTTCAATCTCACTGTCGTACGTCATTATTCAGCATCAGGTGTTTTCTGTATCTGGTGCAATTTTTCGACCTATTTCAACTCGGATTCTCCTTGGACTAGTATAATCAGGAAGATGATACAGTGCGATGATTGCACCCGCGTCCTCCAAAGAATATCATTATCATTGCAAGACTAACGATCACTCTCCATTACCAATTTTTAATGCCATGTCCTCGTTTGAGTCCTGACATCATTGGTAGAAACTTTTTTAAAATGTCAGCTACAATTTTCGAAAATGTTATTAAAATAAAACTTTATTTGGAAGATCCTAATGATTTCTTCGTACAGATTCATAGACAAACCTTTATTTAGAACATTATATAAATTTTTGTCAAACAGCTTAAAATTTCTTTTGAGGGCGAATCTCTGCACTCATATAATATTCTAATCCGAATTAGTGTATTATTATTTTAATATAGTTTAAGCTCAGGTTAATAGCTAATCTAAAACAGAAGACAGCAGGTGATTGGCTCATGCCTTGCCACGCCCATTAAATTCATCATCAGCCCAGCCATTTTGGCTTCACTTTTTCTGTTAGCTTACCTCCCCCACTACTATACTTTTTCTGTAAACTGAGCCCTAGAAAAACTGATTAGAGGCGAAAATGGGGAGAATCACGTCCAAATGGTAAAGGTGTACAATGTTATGATAAAGCCAGCTCTAATATATGGCTCCGAGATCTGAGTTTTTACTGGTATCTTAGAAAGAAGTATCAGGAGATTTGAGTAGATAGTCCTAAACACAATTACAGGAGCTATCTGGGATCAGAATCTTAAGGAGAAGAAGAACCAATTGTGAACTGCTTGCAGAGACTGGTCCGTCAATATCTCATGATATGAAGGCAAGGAGGTTAACAAGTGGTTCCAAGTAATAAATCGGGACGTCTCTATCCAACAATTATACACAATTATCCAACAATTATAGTTGGCAAGATACCACTTGGGAGGCTAAAAACCTGACTGATAGACAGAATCACCAAACGTTTGAAAGAGCCGCATGCAGCAAACTGTGTGAAGAAGGAACCCAAGAACACAAGTATATACATATATATCCCACACATCAACATAATCAATGCTTCAAGGCGAAAATTCTCCATCTTCAGAACTTTTAAAAACTTTTCATCTTATTGTGGTGAATAAGCAGGCAACACTTTGTTAATTTGAAATTAATGTCAAAGATTAACTAAGTCAGGATCCTGATTTTTGCTATTAATATTTAATTATAAATAGTCTAGATGAATGTTTTTTTAAAAATAAAAAGTATAAATATTAAATTCTGTATAAACCCCGAAACGTTAACATGTATGAAAATGAAAGTTAACTGTGCTTCCAAAAGAGAATAATAATCAGTTATTAAATTACAGTTAGGAATAACAATACCATAGAAACAATAAATAAGGCATACAAAATAAATAAATAAGTGTAACAAAGGTAAATATATGAAATGGTTACGTAAAAAGTTCAAAGATGCACTAATTAAAACTTAAAAATAAAATATATCTTTAAATATATATTTTTTTCAATTTCTTATAAACCTTAAAAATTCCAAAGATAAGATGGAAAATAAAATAGTAAATAATAAAGCAATTAATAAGAAATATTACGGATTCAACTACATAAAAGTTTTATCAGAAGATACCTAGGGGTCATTTAAAGATTATGATATTGATGAATACTCATTATGTTATAGACCTAATAATAAAATTAAAAAATATGCCAATTTGAAGGACAAAATTGAAATAAAAAATCAATCGGGACTGATATATAAAATTCCTTGATTAAATTGTCCAGCTATCTATATAGGTGAAACAAAAGCAATTGTTGGAGGATAGAATGTATCAACACTGAAATGATACAAAAAAACAAGGAGAAGGATTCCAATAAAATAGAACTAGTGCATGCAGCTAAAAACCAACATAAATATGATTTATATAACATCTTAATTTGCACAAATAAAACAATATGTTCAGAAGAAAAAAATTTGAGTCAAATTATATATCAGAGAACATGAATTATACTGTAAATTTTAAAACAGACAAAAGGAATCTATAGGCATCTGTAGAGATTTTAAGTCAAATTTATGAAAAATATGAGAAAAATTTTAATATGAATTTTAATAATTGGAATAAATACGAATTGAGACCAAAATGGAATTTGAGTTAACAAGCCTGACCTGAGTGTATGGAAGGTTATAAATAGTTTGTTTATATGATGGTGATAGTGTTGATTAATCGAAAATTAACAGTTTTAAAAATTAATGACGTTTTGAAAAAATAGGTAAGCTTATTCAAAATTAATATGATTCTCTATTAATTGACTTTTTCATAGGGTGATTTTGACTTATAATTATTGACCTGGACAGAATAGCCTGCGAAACATTTTTAGATTTTTAATGTGAGGTGAGAATTTATATTTGAAGGTATGTTATATTATTAGTAATAATTTTGTTGTTATAATTGTTACAAATTTGTTGTCAGATTGTTCTTGAGGATGGCCGATTTTGGCCGAAACGTTGGACTATTGGTATAATAAAGAGTGTTGAGGATAAACAAAGATATCATTTGATAGGGTGGTATAAAATATATCTATCGGTTATTTAATAAAATATATCTGTTCAGAAGATAATTAATGACTTTATGAGGGATCAACCTTTCTTAAAAAATTCGATAAAATAATTTACTCCGAAATATCCTTTTTTTTTCGTGAATCAAATTTTCATAACATTCAAATTTTTGATTGTTTATCTCATATATAAGCTCCGTAAATCGAGAATGATTCATCCTGCTATTCGAAACCCTTTTGTACTTGGGACTACAAACAATCCTCACATAAACAAACTTCAAGGCCGGGAACACAATAGTCCTAAATAGCCAGCGGTGCTCAAAGCCACAAAGAAACTAAAATTATTACAATTCAAAAAGGTTTCGAAACGCCAACCAGGTTACCTCGTATCTAAGCCAACTACATATAGCTTTATACAAGACAGCTTTAAATTTTATTTTTCAAGAAATGTCCACCTAAGGCAGATGAGCTGGATGAGGGATGAAATCGAAGGTATGAAGACCTCGTGTCTTTCCCCTTTCACAATACAAATAAATGAGTTTTTTTATTTCATCTTAATTTATATAGTTTTAGCGCGTGTTCCTATTGTATAATAATAAAGATGAATCTTTAGGTCTTTATTATCTAAACAACAAGGTTCATACTTGAAAATTAAAACAACACGATCACAATTATTATAAAACATAAACATTCAGTTTTTTAGATAACAAAAAAAAAACACACAAGTACTTCATTATTAATTAATTGTAATTGATCATATGGCGAGAGGTTTCAAATGGGTTTTTCACTAAAACAAATGTAAAATAA
>NW_027113923.1:163872-167010 GCF_000696795.3 Halyomorpha halys
TTAAATAAAACCAAAAATTGTATCCAATACTGTCTCAACACTTTATTTCTTACTAGTCCAACGTTTCGGCTATTCCAGCCATCTTCAATACAAATCTCCTCCTCACATTAATTCATAATTTATTTAATAAATTTATTATAAATAGTTTGTTATATGGTGGTATATTTTATATTGTTGATAATTTTATAGAGAAAAATAAATATTAATGGTTTTAAATTTTAAATAAATAGGTTTGAAATTAGAATGAAGAAAATGACCTGGGCAGAATAGCCTGCAATAGAAATTATGAATTAATGTGAGGAGGAGATTTGTATTGAAGATGGCTGGAATAGCCGAAACGTTGGACTAGTAAGAAATAAAGTGTTGAGACAGTATTGGATACAATTTTTGGTTTTATTTAAGAAATAAAAATGTTGATAATAATATCGACAGTGTCAAACACTCTCTTTGCTAACGTCAACTATTGCCGCTCAAGACGTTAATCTTGCCACCACATAGTCATTGGTAATAGAAATCCGAGAGTACATTCAAACTATAAAAATTCCATTATAAATGTAAAAATCATTTTTAATTATCATATATACTAAGAAAGTATATAGAAAACAATTATCGTTTTAGACGGTTTTCTAACAATAATAATGACTCATTTCATGTCAATTATACACTTTTTTACCTAGCTAAAGTGTTTAGGATATTAGTGTTTAGATTACTTGCTATTAAAAGTATTTTTATTCATCTGAAATATTATCATAGATAGGATATTATACTAATATATATAATTCTGACATGCGTAGAATAGCCTGAATCAGATATAGTTATACCTAATACTTCCTTTTAAATATATGAATTGAAGAATAAAAAATTAATTAGAACAAAACAATTAAAAGCCTTATTGATATCACTTACCCTCAAATAATAATATACTTAGACCCCTGAGGTGAATGGGGGACAGAAAGAGCATCCTCCTAACATTGAACTTCACAAGAGCTGAGGATAAACGCAACTGGTATTTCGAAAGAGCTGACCCTCAGAGTTCTAAGGTTCAGGTTCTCAATCTCTGAGCTTTCACAGAGGCTCACAGAAGGTTCGGTTACAAAAGGCAAGATCCCAAGTCCCATCTCTCTCGGGATCCCTTTCTATACCTGCATTTGAATACTCTTCCCCGAGAGTGATTCGATCTATCAATTTTATTTTTAGAACCGTCATGGCTTTTACAATCTTGATATTTTTTAGACAATTTCTACAGACTAATATAATTAAAATATAATTTCTATTACTAATGTCACCAGTAGACAGAGGTGAAAAAAAAGTCCGTCATGTACAAAGCTTCTTCCTCATTTCAAATTGGTAGATGGATAATATTTCAAATTTTAAGAAGACATTTAATTATTTTTATTTTTTATTTAATATGATTAGAAAATAAAATCTACAGAAAAAGCTAGTTAAATTTGTATCAAGTAAAATTATTATGCGCACTAGATGGTGTTTAAAAGAATTTGATAACTTTGATAATGAACCATTTTTATACAAATCCTGAACATTTCCTCAACTTTAGCATAAAACGGACAAGCCATTTTCGAAATAGAGATTCTCTAATGCTAAGCCAAAGTAGACTTCGGAATTTGATGAAATTTAAGTGAGACCATCAAATCCGATTTATACATATAAAATCGGATTAATGGTGAAGTATTGCATATAACTTTTTTTTTATAAACCGTGCAGTTTCATAAAACAGCCTTAAAATGTATTTAAAAAAACAAAAACAGACTTCTGTTTCATTACAACTAACATGTCTAATATCCTATTGTTAGATTTTATTTTTTATTTTTAATATTGTGACTAGCTGACCCCACAATACTTCGCAATTACTATATTTAAGGATGCATTTAGATTTAATAAACAAAATTACTAGCTTGTTATAAATTATTGCATACTTTATTATTATGATTTAGTGGCATAAATAGATTTTGAAAAATAAAACTCACTTTGCATCAATATTAATAAAAAATTCAGACCGACTGACCTATCAAAGTGTTGTAAAAAGTTTTTTAGTAGTGAAACAAAAATGATATTCGTTCTTAGTACCTTAAGAAACCCTTAATTACGAATTTTCGAAAAAAATCGGAAAATAGAATATTTAGCACAAAATTTTGGCCCTGCTTATCCTTCTTTTTGAAAAATCAAAAAAATATAAATAACTTCAACACTACTTGACCAATCGACACCAAACTTGGCAGTGCATCAAATAGTACAACCATGATCTAATTAAACAAATCAGAGCCAGAGTTATAAAATAAAACGTTTGAATTTATTTCTTTATTTAAAACCAATATTTTGTCTATGTATGAGCATTAAATCTACATTTAGTAGATGTAGATTGAAAGAGCATACATTGATCTTTCTAACGATTACATTAACAAAGGACTTGGATAAAATGCAGAGAAGTTGTGAACGACTTAATATTAAAATTAGCAAGTTACTGCTGTTTCTATTATCATTTTCTTCAACATTTTGATCCATCACGTTTATCTCCTTATCCAACTTTATGAAAGGTTTTGGAACGAAAATGCTGCTGTATAGTATCTGTGATATATTATATATCAAATTACAGTGCCTACATGTCAACATGGTCCAGGATTCTATAAACTAGAGTATTAAATTGTATTGTACAATGTCATGAATAAATAACAAATAAAATAGCTTCAAATATCAATGACATTTGAAGTTGTAAACATGAAAATTATCATTAAATTTACATTGACATACTCATTTTATAAATTTATCAAAACCCAGTCTAAAAAAAATAAAAAAATATAATCCAAACATTTATTATAAAAGTAAAGAATGCAAATCAATTAGGGAAAGGAAGCTACTCCAAACGGGTGCTTTTACAAATATATTACACACACATCCACTAAGGAACAAGAATTTATTAGAGCCACTTCAACTTAGCGAACAAGGATGACAGGATCCGATCATTTGAGTCGAAAGATATGTACAAGTGTTCCAAATCAATCGTATTCCACTCCATAAAACAGCAATAGTGACTATTGAAGGAAGAATTCCTGGTTTTTGAGTAGCTAGTTTAAGAATTATAATTTAAAACACATGGACCATCAATTTATTGTATAAAATGTT
>NW_027113923.1:167260-179815 GCF_000696795.3 Halyomorpha halys
ATACTTACATATATATATATATATATATATGTCCTAAGTATTCCTTGTTAGCGGTAATTAATATTGAATTGGTATTGGTTGCGATTATATTGCCTTAATTGTGATACAAATATATTAGTGTGGAAAAGTAAAAAAAACATTTTTATGGTTTAATAATGGAGCAAGAAACATTTTAATGCAATATAATACTCCTTAAGGAGTTTTATTGAAATTAAAAGTGAGCTATTATGTATATTAAGTTACTATTTATTTGTATCATTACTTTAAATTAAGCAATAAAATTGCTTTTCGCAGGATTTGGGCTTTTTATACACCATTTTGCAAATGGTCTGTTGTCTATTCATCATAATACTTTAGAACATCTTTAGCACTCTACATGTTTACAATCATCACGACAGGCATTTCCATATCCTCGACTAGCCAATAAATTAGAAAGCTCAAATTATGACAAAGGAAAATCTATCTCTCAAATGATGTTGTTCTTAACGTTTTTGTTTTGTTTTGCGTACCAAATCGTCAAAAACCTGTAAACAAGAAGTTATGATTTCTGGTTGTATTGCTCCTTTAAAATGCATCGGATCGGAAACATCACCGATATAAATGTTTATCGAGAGTAAAGTCCTACATTAAAAATAATTCATTCCATCTGAGAATCCATAGTTAATTTCGCTGGAAATTACACAGCAACTGATATAGGTTTCATAGTCCATCTCACTATGAGAGGAAACTTCATTTACCATAACAAAGACCTTGTTTCATCTCAAAACAGGGAGATATCATTCAGTTGTAATATGCTTATACAATATGAAGTTAAAACACAATATTACTGAACAGACAGGTGTATTCAATACTATTAACTTTCACCTATGTATAAGAGGGATGTATGGATCATCTATACTGCCTCTCTTCCTATTATGTTATCCTCTCATACAGGTACTCGCTCTAGAATCATCTCATCTTTTATTTTTATACCACTTGTCAGTGTAGTTTTTTTTAGTGTGATCGCAATTAGTCATTAGTATAAATTGATTAAGTCACTTTATATTTCATATTTAAATTAATAACAGTATTTCTTTGAGTTCAATTTAACATTTTACTACTAATCGTGCCATGAACATCCAGCAAAGATTTCAAGAGTTTACTTAGAATGCAATATTCTTTTTCTGTGCATAGTTTCAGATAAGGAGCTATGAATGTTATTCAAATTATCATTAAGATTCGAGAGAAGTTGTACGTGGCCTTCTTCTATCATCAAATCCTTCTTAAACCTTTCAAGTTCGATAAAACAAACATTCCAATTGCTAATTGCGCACAGTATAACACCTGACCTTTTAGCCTACACCTCACACTAAAATCAAGTTCCAATGTTAGTAGCAATCAGCAGTAGTTACCGATCATGACTTTGCATTTAGTTCTGTCCTTCACCTGGGCTGGGCTCGTTGCTTCTGCAGGTTAACTTTTGTCTATCGAGATTGGTTGGTTTATTTTATTCCATGGGCACTTATTGACACATCCAATTTTATTTTTATTACCTGATCTGGTTGGCCTCACATGGTTTATGTAACAGTTAATTTTTTAACAGTTGAAAGCGGGGGGAAGGGGGAGGGGAGGTTCATAGTTTTATAGTTTCATACAAGAGGCGTTCTTAACTATTTGCAGTGCTATAACCATGAAATATTATAATTTAAAATAGTTATGATCAATTAAAAAGAAGTAAAATAATCATCTAGAGAAAAATAAAAATAACATATCCAAGAATATAAATTTTAGTACCATCGAATTAAGTCTTTGCACAGTAAATGTTTTAGCCAAATAATTTGTACATTATGATCATTACCTCAACTGTACTTCAAGATATAAAAATAAAATATGAACCATTTAGTACGTAAGTGTTTCATGTTCAACAATAAAAGAGCACGAAGGTTTTCGAAATGCTGACAATAACATACCAAATAACACATATTAAATTTTGACCAATTTTATTCTTCATTACTTTATACACCCTTTATCAATTCATTCTCATGTTTCTTATTACTATGTCACATAAACATATTACCTAGTGCTGAAGATTTTATTAAAAGCTCCTTATATGGCTCCCTTAATATTTCCGATGTCTGTTGTTTCCGCACGACATGTTTATGAACTAGTTTAAAATAGATGTTCATAGAATTCATGTGTATGTTCCATATCTTAAGAGCATATTGCCTTTGAGGAGCTTAATCCTTAAACATATGAAAGCTTGATACTGCATTTGTATTAAAATTTATAAAAATAAAAAGAATAAAGAAAAGAAAGCAACTCGAAGAGATCAATGCCTCATATGGTTAATCTTTTTTGTGGTCATTAGGAATTAGGGGCGTGTCCTTAAGGCGTGGCTGTAATGAATCAAGTCAGTAATATTCCACTGAATATTACTATATATATACACACATACATATACCTTTAGGTAGTTTACACACTTTTTCATCATTTACTAATTTTAATCAATAGTGTACAGAACTAATTTTTTTTCTAGATTTACATAATAAAAACCAGTATAAAAAAATTGAGTTTTATTTTAGAAAGATGAAATATATAAACCATTTGCTTTAGATAGTTTGTATTGTATAGCATACATTAAATAGGGATATTTTGTGATAAATCCACTAGCTTTGGAACAGTCTGTGATACGACCCTATTAAAGAAAGTTACCCCAGTCAATGTCACTATCTCTAGAATATGTTCAGTTCAAAATAAAATCAAAACATATTTTTTGCCATGAGTACCAATTTTAAAGAAAAAGCAGCTATGAGTTTAGAAAAAATTATTTAATTTATTAATCTATGAATATTGTAAATTTTTCATGTCCAGTAGGCACAACTGTCTCCCATATCACATAGTGAAAATGTGTTTTAACATTTTTACAAGTAAACCACAATGGTTCCTATTCATCCCTCTATTTTCAATCCGCTGGTGTTCCTCAAGGTAGTATCATCGGTCCCATCCTCTACACCGTCTATACAGCTGACATCCCAACAACTCCAAACACTATCCTTACCACGTATGCTGATGACACATGTGTTCTCACAGTTAGTAATAACCCTTTGATTGCATCCCAAACTTTCCAGTCCCATATCACACTCTTCGTCGTAAACCTGCTGACTGCCGTAAAGTATACTTTAATAATGTGGCTCTTACCCCTGTAGAAAAGATTCGTTATCTTGAACTACACCTTGACAAACAACTAACCTGGAATCCTCACACAAGACTAAAAAGACAGGAAACTGCACACAGATTCCAAATATTACAGCACTTACTAGACAAACGGTCTAAACTTCCAACTCATTACAAAAGATTGATCTACATGACAATAATAAGGCCCATCTTACGGGACATACGGAGTTGAGCTTTGGGCTCCACTAAACCTTCGAATTCCTCTCGTATCCAATCCTTACAATCCTCAATGTTCCTTATTTTGTTACTAATAAACCATCGATAAAGACCTAAATGTTCCTTATGTAACCGATCTAGCTCGAACCCGATATCATTCCTTCCATTACACACTCCCTAACCACCCAAACCCACTAGTTTCTAACCTTGCTTCCGCTTACATTACTGGCAATCCTCCGAGGCCCCTGAAAAGAAGATGGCCTCGTGACCTTATATTGTAAAATGTTTTTAGAGTTACTACTGTGTAGTTTCTCTACATGCTGCATCATATCATTATCATTATGTCATTATGATCAAATTTACTTGTTGTATTTTTTATACAATTGTAAATATCAATAAATAAATAAAAAAAACAAAAAACATTTTTACGTCTTTATTCATTTGGTATTGAAATTTAGTAAGTTAATTAGTTCAACTATAGTACATGAATATACAATATGCAATTATTTTATATTTTCGTCTATGTTCATTAATTATAGGAATTCCAAGTGTATAACTCCTTCCCACCTTCCTCGTGCTGTCTATGTATATAGTCTAAAAAAAAAAAAAAGAAAATAAATATTTCCATGCAGAGCTTTTAAAAATCTCTTTTATAAAAATGTCTTTACTGTAGAGAGGTATTAAAAAAACCAAACAAGTTTGATGACATATGAATATTCTCTCTCGATTCACTCTTTTTTTTTTAGGGTAGCAGTGATGTTTCATAGCTTTTATGTTTAGAGCTTTTAAGCTTTTTTATTTATTCATTGTAGATTTCAATGTATTTCGTATCATGAGACTGTTAACAGATACTGAATTTTCTAAATCAGTCTTTATTATTTTTTTTTTTCTGGATAAATATTTTAGCTAAGCCGGACGAAGTGGCGAATGGAACAAGAGAACGCACTTAGATGACAATGATACATTTGACCATTCATCAGCAAGAACTGAGTGAGATATGGAGAAAATACATTGAGGTCAAAATTAATTGTTCCAGTTTATTTATTTGATTATATTTGGTCTTAGTACTGTAATATTTAATTTTTATATTAGAGTTTATATTTCACATCATCCCTTATCACGGGACCGTCTGTAACCTAATTTGGGTTCTGTACACTCCATATTATTGTCTGAATAACTCTGGGTAATCAACAGAATTAAACGACATAAAAGTAAAATTAATTATTGACCGAAAATTATTTATTCTCTTGTAGTTAGTTATTCTGTTACTCAGTCTCATCTAGTGGTTGAGTGTGATAAAGAACAAATCAAAAAACCGTGTTCAAGAAACTTTACTTCCTTACAAAGTTCTGAACTGAATCCCTGACTCTTCATTGGTTGTAGGGGTATGGATTTTCATTTAATATTTGAAAGGTGGCAACTTAATAAAAGAAAGTAAAAAAATACAGAAGTATCGTTCGCTTTTGATTTTTTTTTTTATTTTCCAGAAAAATTATAATTTATTTGTACTACTTATTTTTATATTATGTTAATTATTTTCAGTAGTAAATATGCCAGTTTCCATCTACATCACTTATAAGCTTGAATATCTTTTTTGGTTTTAACATACTCCGTTCATTTTTTATTAGTTTTAATTTATGTATGACACGAATTAAAGGATCATATGAATCACAGGCCCAGCGAGTTAGAACATTGTAATTTGTTGAGTTCCTTCTAGGAAGGTTCGAACTATCACTTCTTCAAACATTTCAGGGAAAAGAAAAACGAATTAACAAGTATGGAATACCGAGGTCTCAGATTCCCTGTAAAAATGAACAATACAACTTGCTACATTACACAGCATACCAATCAGTCCATGATCTGACATATATACAATACATATATTTATATGATATAACATGTTTTTTCTCTACCTTTTCCTTTTAAAATCAATACTCGTCTACACACTAAATACAAATATTTTTATTATTTTTTTTTTTTTTATAAAAGTGTGGTCGTGGATATTCTGAGGTATGCCTTCTCCGCCCTGAACTGGAATCTCTTGCACTGACAGAAGAGAAGATTAGCGATGATCTAACTAACGGACTTTGCTTAGAGTAAGGAGTACCGGTGTGTTTCACATAGAGGCTGTGCAAGTCATAGTGGGAAGGTTACTTCTCCTGCAGAAAGAAATGATGAAGTATCAATTCAACATGGAGAGCTCAGCGGGTCTGCTGGCAAATTATCAGGTGGGGATTGACGAGAACACAATCAAATGGACAACCATTCTCCGGGAGGACATCACGGAATAATAGAATCAGTGACAATCCTAAAAGGAACTACCTTGAGGAAATACTAAATACTTAAGGAACTACTCTACCGTTTACGTATGGAAGCAAAGTCGGGAATACTGGCTCTGGGAATTCTTTACACAGAGCGTGGAGGATTTCTTACCAAGCTCTAGAGCCATGGGATGGATATCAACCCCTTATGCCTAGGCTGTGGTGTTCTCGAGACAGCTGAGCTCATCAACATAGACTGCAGCACCTCCATTGATTCACTATAGGACAGATTGCTGGTGGAAACCAGACTCTAGGCCCTCAGAGAGGATGATTTCCCTCAGCTTCCGAAGAAAACTACCTGTATTAAAAAGGATTTGTAAGTAGTTGGGAAACTGTTGTTGGGCCAGCCCACTTCAATCTTCGTCAACAAAGAAGACGACGCCCTGGAAGGCCAGCGGACGGAAAATACGACTAAACATTACAGCTATAATATATTTAAAAAATAGTAAATTGATTTATTAGCATTAGTTCAATGCTACGGATATATTTCTCTACTACTATATTTCTCAATAGGAGCAGGGGGAAGTGGAAATAAATAATATAGTACAATATTTAACCTGAAGATAAGTTAATGGAAAAAAACATATAATCTGAACCGTCTTATCAACACCTGGTTAACATAACTGAAATAACAGTTGGACCAATCAGAAAAAATCATATAAATTTTTTTATTACATGTCTTCTTAGTACAATCTGAATTGTTTCAAAATGTTTCACCTTTGCAGTAGCGATTATTAATACAAAAAAAAAATGGAACTTATTCATTTTCCCACTTATAATTAGTAAATAAAGGATAAAATAATGAACGTTGTTATGAAATAAAAGTAAAAATATTTTTATTAAAATGCATTCATTATAATTCATTTTTGTAGAGAGAGTAATACTTAAGAAAGGCCACTTTTCGGTTCTCATTGAAACTCCCTTCTAACTGTGCGATTTGACCTAGACATACCTGAAATTCGTAAAATAAATTCATGAATATGAATGATGTTCATATTTGGGAACAACAGAAAAGTTAGAAGGGAGTTTAACGCGTTTTAGAAAGAGAACATTAAAACATGCCTTTCTTACACGTACACCAGCGAAAATGTGATGTGGACATTTTATTTAGGAATTTTATCTTCATTGATTTCATATATAGTGAATCTTCGAGAAATGCTCAGTTTTCTAGTGATAAGTGTAAAAAATCAGTTTTCTTGGCGAACCTGACAACTGGCGAGGTAGTGGACCCTAAAAAACATATACGATCTTTTAGAAAAACAATTCTATGATTTTTACATGAAAATACTCTTTTTGAACCTTAGACGACTGGACTAAGTATCCTAAGTACCAAATTATCATCCAAAAATATCAACTGTTATTAAACAATTTGCTTTTTTTATTCAACATTTTAAAAATCAATTTTCTACTATCTACTAAGTTGAAGGAAACAAAACAATTTTTGTTAATAGTACATCTTATTATTAAAAAAAATCATAAGTGATAAATATCAAATTATATCGAATTACAGTAGATATATTTTTTAATATTTTATTTTTATTAAAAATTAGATGTAGCAATTTTATTATATTAAAAAATTAACAATTTTGTATAATAGTTGGGCATTAATTACCAAAATAGATTGATTCCAAAGGAGTTTTAAATACAATGTAATGAATACCATAATAAATGTCACGAAAACTGAAAAATCCGAATTTTTTGCATGAGATAGTAGGCAACTGACCATTAAGATATCCACATAAAAATCCCATAATTCCGTCACCTGCAAAAGCTTCAGGAAAACCTTTTCTTCAGGGAAATTTAAGTTGGATGAAGCAGCCACCTTCCAAAGGTGGTAGAATTGCAGACTTGCAATTGGAGAGCTAGAGAATTGCGAATATAACCGACAAAATGACACCATAACCTGCTCTAATGTTTGGAGTGCATGGAAGGTTTTTTTAAAGGGCCTTTTAGTTCTATGTTTCCTTACACCACCATTTTCTATGTGTATTTATATCTCAATATCGTAAATACCGAAAAGTAAATTATGATTTTCCTACTGTCCCAGCTTTATAACAGTCGACACGAATTTTGAGTCTGGATTTCTCATTTAAAATTTCGATTTCTTTCATGTAACCAATAAAAGGAAACAATAAAATAGGACTTCTTTTGTAGAAATTTGAACGGTACTTCGGATTTTAAACGAAATCTTTACACTTTTATTCAAAGTTTGAAAAATAGCTCCAAAACTATGTGCCTATCAAAATAGATAATTTTTTTAATAACAAAGTTTAGCATTTATATTTCACCCATTCTGGGTTTAATATTATTTTTATATTAATAATATTCTTTATTTATTCTGGAACTGATCTATATACAATAATATTATAGGTGTCAGAATTAGGCTTTACTAAGAGTAAAATACAAAATTTTCACAATAAAAAATAAATTATAAACCATAAGTATAATTATAATAATGAATTTGATAAGTAAAAACAGAACAAATAAAATAAAACTATATATCCCACTATAAATTATAAGGTGGGTAACTTCTAATAAATAATAATAAACAAAAATATACAATTACTGTTAATATACATATTTACAACTTTAAACGAAAATCAGAATTATGAAATACAGGAGACAAATAAATAAATAAACCAACATAATAGGTAATAAAATAAGTCCTCTAACAATAATATTTTGTTATAATGATAATATTATTTTATAGTTCATCCTATTTTGTCTTTATCTATTATGTTTCCTGCTCCTGTTTCTTTATAATTCATCGTTGTTATCAACTCTCAGTTCACCTTATGGTCTTTTCTTTTTTCACTATTTCAAGAAAAATTGCAGTCTCACTTGTTCACACTTTTCATCTGGAACCCTCATACCAATCTATCAACCAGAGTATCTACGTTATATGGCTCGAACTAATTATATTTTACGTTTTTCAATAATGTAAATCTATAAAACAGATAGATAAGCTAAAAATGAAATATGATATAAATATTTTATAGGCAATTTGGTTTGCTTTAATTTCAAATTTAATGTTTTTTGTTTTTTTTTTGAGAAATACTTAGTTTTCCATTTATAAGCCAGAAACTGAAACAGCTTCATATTTTTTTCCTCTATTTTTGACAAAAAGCCCTCGGCTGGTTGGTGATCTGAAATTTGGATTTAGCACTCCGAAAACAATGAAAATGAATTCAATAAAAATCTTAATTGCATTATTTTTTTATAAACCATTGACCGATCCCAACAATAAATAATATTTAGTTGTATATTTTTGAATAATTAGCTGGGAAATCAGCGTTGATTTTTATCAGTTGAAAAACGAAAGCTTCAACAATTAGCCATTAAGAAGACTTGGATAGTGTTTTGTTTTTCCAAACTGATAAAATGATTATTTAATCAACACAGGTTCAAACTATCTCTCTTTCCCTCTCCTCCTTCGTTTCCTACATCCTCTCTTCAAGCTCTCTGAATAAAATATTTATTTATTTATACATTAATTCTGTCATTTATTTATTGGCCCTATTTTTAAGGTCATTGCCAAAATTATTGAAGATTCAATCACAAATTTTCTATTGATGTAACTTTAAAAAAATAAAAATAAAATCGGCCAGCAGATTATAGTGTGTCTATAATATTCATTTGTAAATTTTCTATTGCTATAACTAAAAAATAGACAAGACTCAAGCACTGAATTATCCATGGTATAGTATGTTTATTTATTTACTTTTTTAAGCTTAGTGAAAAATAAGTGAAAATGGCCAAAACGAATTTTTGACATAAGCATTATTATCTATAATTGAGGATTTTTCTATCAAAAAGTTAATAAATCCATTTCTCAAAAATATCAAGATTTGTTGACAAATAAAAATTCTAAAACTAGAACCTATTCAATTAAAATCAAAATTAATCTTCTAAAATTATCTGCATGAGATGTTCCTACAAAAATTTTAAAAATGCATATATTAAATTTTGATCGAAAAATATTCAATTTTGTAGAAAAAAGTTAGTCAAGTTTCTCTTATGATTGGAAAACTAGTTTATTTTGCAGTTATATTTGTTGAAAGAAGACGTGTTGAACTCGAAGATACACCTGAACAATAGCAACTTGTTTTATAGCCCCTTTCCGATTGGGATTGCTAAGCCATAAATCGTCTCCTTCCACAATGTGGCCTACGTGCTGTGAAAACGGATAACTTTTGTTACTGCAAACTGTTACTGCGTTATGAAGTACGTGCTTTTAGGAACCCTACCAGGGGTAACTTAACGTTGGGAAACTCCTTCAAAGCTTTCAGATTGGAGCAAGCGGTAATGGTCATAGGGATTTGATCATCGATGGCCGCGTTCATGTAAAACTAGGAGATGATCTCATAGTATTAGTTTACATTATTAGTTGTGTTATTTAATATTATAATTATACGTACACGGGATATTTCACGAATAAAATATATTAATGTTTAAATAAAATAAATGTTATCCAATTAATATTTCTTTGTGATTCCGACGTTTCGGCCACCCTCGAGGACAATCTTAATACAATTTTAGAACCACATAAATTTTTTAAAAAAATTTATGCAGGCTGTTCCGCAATGGTCATTAATTTCAGTCCACGATTACTCTATTTTGTAATTAAATTAAATTAAAAATTAAAACTATAATAATGAAAATTAACTGTGATTTAAATTTTTAATTTAATTTGAAGAATTGTCAAAATAGGGAATAGTGGACTGAAATTAATGATCTGGGCAGAATAGCATGCATAAAGTTTTTTAAAATCGATGTGGTTCTAAAATTGTATTAAGATTATCCTTGAGGATGGCAAATTGGCCGAAACGTTGGCCTTATAACGACATTATAAATTGTTTTGAGAATAAAATTTATTTTATTTAAACAATAATAACCAGTCTCAAGAAAGTTTAAAGATTATATATGAAACATATTAAGTAAAAGAAACATATTTATTAAAAAGCCTTATTACCAGAAGAAAATAAAATAAATTTATTAATACGGAATAAAGTTACTTCAATAAAATAAATGATTAAATGAAACTTCTGACAAATGAAAAATTGAAAAATAACTTAATTAAAAAAAATTTAAAAATGGTTTTAACCCATCTCTATTAATTGTAACTACTGATAGAAAACAGTGTTTGAATAAAACTGTCTCTCACTTTTGACAGCAGCCTTCTACAAACGTAGGAAACTTAACAAGAACAAGGAAACAGTTAGCAAGAAATTTTAGCACGATCAATTTCAGATTGAAAAAAGAAATATATAAACTAACTCTCTTAAACTATTAAACAGATGGATTTTTTTTTTATTAGAGGAAGAAGTATAGTGGAGTGTGTAAGCTGACAAGAAAAGTGAAGCCAAAATTTCAAGCCTTTTGATGGAACCAGGGGCGTGGCAGAGGAGTGGGGGAAGAGTACGAGCTAATCGCAGGCTGCCTTCTATTTCAGTTTAGATAACAACAGTGGACATTTCTACTAACCACAAGATAAACCTAAGTACCATTGCCATTTGCTTTTGCTTTCACTTTTACTTTGAGTGATAGTTGGGTTATTTTTAAACAGAGTCTGCACTTCTCCTAATTTATTTCTGTTATTTAAATCTGTAATTGACTTTTTAAAGATTATTTTATTAATACCATATTATAATCTCTTTTACTATACTGTATTAAAGATCTGCGTATCGACTAATTTGTAACTTTTAAAAGTCTGTTTTATTATTAAAACCAATAAATTAATAATTTCTTATTATATAACATAAATGGCATCGAAGTTTACGTATAGCGATTTTTGACCAGCCCGTTAATTCAGAAATGGTCAAAATATAAATGACCATGTGAACCTCGTAGGGCACCATTTTAAAAATAAAGTAGCGGATGGTATGGCGAGCAACGAGGATCATTGTAGGATGACCTGTGACTGTTTAAAACCATTTTTAAAAAATCGGTCAATTAGTTAATAGAAAACAGAAGTACCACAATTTTTATTTTATTATTTTTTATTTATATTCTACTTATCTTACCTGAAACCTCAAATTTTCTCGGAGATTGGTCTTTTTGGTCGATTACAATGGTACATTATGAAATAATTAAACAAAAATAACACATAATATAAAATTAGGAGCATTATATGGAAATCACAAAGGAGTAAGTAAAAAAATAATACTGGGTCCGTAATACTGGGTCATTTTAATATTGTTTTCTTCTGATTTAGATTTATTTAATAAAAATATAATTGTAATATTTAGGGTTTAAATGGATAAAGAAGATACACTGGATTATATAACCCATTCCCCACCTACATGTGTGGACTACGTAATATATGTTATTAAGAATTAAAATATTGTGCATAATTAAGAATAATTTCGTTTTTATTTTCAAATACAGAAGATGATAAAAAGTGTAAACAGAAGAGATTCTAAAAGTATTATGAATAGACATAAACTTTTAGGAAAATATCGCTATTTGCATTAAATTTGGCGTAAGTGTAAAGAAAATTATAAGTTAAAAGTATATTATAAGTAGTAAAAGTATACATCAGAAAATTTCAATGAATTAAAAGTCTATATTCCATATTTTTTGTAGCTATACTTGTATCAAAATAAAAATTAAAAAAAAAAACATAGGTTTCTCAAAAATAAAAACATTTATTTCTTTTCTTTGCGAAGTATATATATTTTATTTACTATCCCTCTTTATTTAGTTTGTTTTTCAAATAGATATCTTTTTTTTAATCTTAATTTTTAAACATAAAATCAGACAATATGTTTGAATCTTCCCCCTTAAAACGGAAAAAAGCCAAATTAAGAACATTAATTACAAAAATAGACGACAAAAAAGAAAAATGTATAAGATTTTTCATAAT
>NW_027113923.1:185085-229250 GCF_000696795.3 Halyomorpha halys
TCTCGAAATTATTTAAAGTGAAATAGAATTATAGAAATAAAATATAAAGCACGAAACATGGGCGTTGATGACCTCAGGGTTTTGCGCCCTTAAGCCCCAGACAACAACAACAACAACAATAAAAACATTTAGCTATCTAATAGATACTGAGGATTCAAGGAAAATTCCGGACGAAAATTAAATTTTCCAGGACCAAGCCCGGTTCTCTAAAATCAATTGCCGTTGGCTTATGCAAAGTTGACATTTAAATTCCGAAGTTGCCATTCGAGGGAAGTTGTTGAATTGGATAAAAGGACTTTAGAAATTCTTCCTGTGGAATGATCTGGAAAAGCTGAGTTAATTAATTAAATTTGACGTGAATATTCGAATCAATGGAGAAAAAAGTCTTAATTCTTAGAAAGCATTAGAATTATTTCAAATATTGAAAAATTCTTTCTTTTTTTTATTTTGTATTATTTTTTTAAAACAAATTTAAAATATTCAGTACAAACCCTTGAACTCCACGTGCTTTGTAGGATTAACTTCACGGTCAATGGACACAGTCCACCGTGCCAGTGAGCAATGCAGGAATGTCGTTCTAGGCTTTATCTACCTTGACACAAAGGTTCAACTATTGTTCTCAAAAAATAGCGATTCATAATTGACAATCGCAACATTTGAAAATTGAAATAAAATTAAAGTTTTATAAAAAGAAGATAAGAGCGAAATTATGCCAAAGAAATTATAATTATATTTTATTCATTTAAAAAAGCACATCCTATATGTTCCGACCAGATGACAACTATCGGTCGGTGCCAAAATAACACATACAAATGATAGACATATGAGAAATTTAAATATTACAATTTAGACAATTAGAGCGTTGTAGAGGCTATACAATTTTTAAGCTAGATAAGTACAAAATAAATTGATCTCAAGTGATACAACTAATAATTTAATCAATAAATAATAAAATGAAAAAAGTAATAATAATTTAATAAAAAATAAATTAATAAAAAATTTAATAATAAGTAAATTAATTTAATTTAATTTAACTAATAATAATAATAATTTAAAGGATTTCAAGTGAAAAATAAAGCTGCACATTTACAATTATTGAATTAATAATACAATACAATAAGATGGTTCAAAGTACGATAAAAATAAGGATTCAATAATATCTATTACTAAGCACACACATACCTTACTAAATCTAATTGTAATATAATAAATAAATTATGTGGAGTTAAGAAAAAATACAGGCAGATATGGTCATTTGCTGAATCAAAATCAATTATTCGGAATCATAGAAGTAAGAAAGTACTCAGTAAAATATTTCTTTTTTAGTTTTGTTTTTTTTATTTTGCGGTTGATTTATTTATTAGTTCTTCTGGTAAGAATTTGAACAGGTATGGTACCATATAGCTTAAGGTACGTTTACCTTAAACATTAAGAAATGTTTTTTTTTTAGTATTTATATTTTTGGTTACATGAAAATAATGAAATCTAAATAATTCATGAATAAACAAACTTTTTTTTTCATCATTAAGTTATTGTAGTATATTATACTGTACTTGATTAATTGTTTATTTATGATCTCCATTTTTAACTCCCCGTTAAAATTATTGTAGCTTTAATTATAAATTTTCCATTGATATAACTTAGGAAAGGACAGGACAGCAGCTATATGTATCCTGAATATTTAATGGTAAAATAATTATACATTACTATGCATCTCCGGTATTCAATAAAATAAAACTTAGTCCTTTCTACAAAAAAAAAAATTTAGCTGTAAAAGTAAATAAAAAACAAACTTATCAATTTGTTTTTATTTTTCATTTTAATATCAAAATAAATTACATAGAACATATAGAGTCAATTACTAACATTTACTAGACATTTTTTTGCTTGTTGGGATTATCCCATGGATAATAAATCATTTTATAACCAGAGTGGGAGGGTCGACTTTCATTGTGGTCTCATTCCATGGCACCACCACCATATAAAAGTCAAACAACCCAGGGTGGAATCGAACCGGTGCCGCTGCAATTACGAGGTTGCTTAGTAAACCCCTTAACACCCTGCCCCATAGCGGCTCATTCAATCTTATATATGAAGTTGGAAATATAATTTATAAAATATAATGTGCTTAGGATGATTTTAATCACCCTCACCATTAAACACTATCTTTCTCTCTCCTTCTTCCACTTCTCTCTTCACGCCTCCTCAATATAATATATATTTATTTAAACCTTAATCTATCATTTATTTATGTCCCTCATTTTTCAGCCCATTGTTAAAATGATTAGAGCTTCGATGATCAATGTTCTTTTGATGTAACTTAGGAAAGGACATGGGATAGCAAGTACATAGTATCCTGAATATTTAGTCGTAAATCGTAATTGGTTTCCTCTTTTAATTGTATAACTAGTTCTCCTTTTTTTATTCTGAGATAGTGAGATACTTTCATACTTAAAGTTTTTCTTTATTAGTTTCATATTAATTATAAATTAGTTTATCCTTACAAAAACTCTCGCATTAGAAACGTCTTCTTCTCCTTCATATGAATTGTATTGTATTTATAAATAAAGTTAATTAAAAATTCACTATTTGTTAAGCTAGACTTACTTTATAATGTCTATCATTAAAAGGAAGTTTGCTTCGCATGGTATTACTTTGCCCAACTGGAAAAGTTTCATAGTTAAGATTTATCTTTTCGCAAACTTATATTAACCGTGCATTGTACTGGCTGAGACCTCATAGCAAGGTGATACATTAGGTAGGCAACGAATTTTTGGGATACCGCGGGCCTGAATAATTTGGGACATGGAAATTGGAATTATTTGAGCCGTTCGATCAAAAAAACGTTAAATATTCTTTAGTACATTTAGTGCAGTATTTTTTTCAATATTTGAGCTAAAATGGCTCGAAATATTCTTTTGTAATATGAGCAATTAAGCCTATAAATCGGTTATGTCTTAAGCTCAAAATATTGTTACGTAAACATAGAGAGGCTAAACCTATTGGCATCGACTCGTTTCAAAACATTCACGATATCTTGTTAAATAATTTGAGCCATCAAACAGAAAATCAAGAAATATCTAAGTATTTTTTTTTAACCCTAGCTTTGCCTATTCGGGTAAAATTATCAATGAAATTTGTAAACATTAATTTTCACAATATTTATCGGTGACGATACCGTAGTAAGTTATTTAATGAAGTAATTAACATTTCATTCAATAAGTAATGGTCAAGACAAAAAACAATAGGCATGAGAAAGAACAATAAGGTAAGTATCCCATGGCAAACATGGCACTGCGGAAGCTAAATTTAGGTTTGACCCGTGCCTAATTCGTGGGTTGTCTCAAAAACGGTTCATTTTTTGGCTTTAAAACGAAGGACCCAATCTTCGTTCCACGGGAACCTACTTGGGTAGTGATGTTCACGTCGAGATCTTTGAAATCCAATTCGAACCTTTGACTTGCCTGTCTTGGAGTTTTAATACATCTCACTTTTTTTAATAACTATTATTAAAAGTTCAAGTAAGAATTTAAGAATCATATCGTGTAATCTAATCTTCCGAGTGTTTCTCAAAAAATATTTAGAGTAAATATCATTTAAAAATATAAGCTTATTCAGAAGAAAAAAAAATCACAATCTTGCAAAAAAACAGTTATTTTAGTCAATTTATTTTGCTCTGAAAATTCAAAATTTCCCAGAGCTAACTACTTAGTATAGAAAACGACTACAAATTTGAAAAATTTATTCCTCCTCTCCTCACTAAACTTCATAACTGGTTAAGTTCTGGCGAAGAAAACACTAAGGTACGTAGTGAACATTTCAAAACCTATAATCTTCACCCTGATATCGTTTACTTAATCCATCTTGAACATATTGAAGTTATGTTATTTCTATTCCACTTTAGATTTTCCTTCCTCCTAAAATGTTCCATTCCTCACAAATAATTCACCATATCCCTAAAACGGAACAAGAATTAGTAATGATGCAAGTATTAGTATGGAAAAAGTTGTCTGGATAGTCTGATATACATGTAATATGTAGTCACGTGTGTCAAAGTGTGGCTGTTGCGTGAAAAGAGTTTCAGTCAGCAAAGCACTATCTGTGTGATTTTCGTGGATCTTCACGCTAGGGCTTTGGTCTCAGCCCTGGGGATTAAAGGATTTCGGTAAGGATTCTTTTAGGAAGTTGATAAGCGGTTTGAAAGTCTCTTGGAGAGCTATCAGAAAGGTCTATGGTATAGAACTAAGGTCTGTTGAATTTTGGTTGGGACATGGATATGAATCAAGGGGTCGCGGTGGATATTTTACTTGGAGTGCTGGACGGGGGCCGCGCTCGTCGTGGTATATGAGGAGTTATTATCGGATCGGCTTTCAATAATGATTGGGATAGGGGTTTATTGTGGTAGTTATTTTACCCGTAAAGGTAGAGGATGGGGAGGATTTTTCTTGCTTGGATATTGAAACTGAGGATGAGAAGTAAGGGGCTTGGGAAGTCTAAGGCGCCTGAGTTCGAGACTGCTAATTGAGTATCTTTGACATGAGGCTGATCCAGGATTTTTAAAGTAGAAGGCTGTGGCTCGATGAAGCGAGCTGATGTTTGCCGCAATTCTATAAATAAATCCAAATCTTTAGTTTCAGGTGCCTGGGTACGACTCTTGTCTTATAATGAATCTCAGCATGTGAACATTTTTTTAAACTTGGCAACCTTAATAGCCCGAATCTTTATCTTATAGAGCACATTTCGCAAATTTATCCTGTGGTTTTTAGTATCAGATGTGTGAGGGCCAAAGCCTAGTTTATAAAATTTAAAATAGCTTTTTTGCCTGGGCATTGAATAAAAAATAAATAATAAAGTCCTTGTTTAAATTGTATGGGTCTTTGAGATTTTAATAAAATTGCATTAATAAAGCTGACTGGTATTATTTAAACTAAATTATTTGTGGCTACTAATAATTTTACTAACATACTTTTACGTAAAAAATATTTAAAAGTGATCGTACTAGAAACTTTAAAGACTTAAACGTATCCTCAAACAGGTGATGAAAAATCCTATGTTATTATAAATTACTGAATTACAATCACGGGTAGAAGAATAATTATGTTGCCATAAAGTCAAAAACCGAACATATGAAATGAAATTATTTGTATAAAATAAAAGTATCTGGATGTAATATGGAAATCACTAAGCATATCTTCTGAAGTTAAAAATAATATAATAATTTAAATTTATTATTTTTTCCCTAGATTTATTATAATTTATAATTTAAAAAAATGAATAAAAAAATTTAAAAATAAGGACACCGAAAAATATCACTGTAGTGTTAGTCAAAACGTGAAATACAAAAGAAGAAAACTATATTTTCATAGTTCCCAACATTAATTTTGGGAGAGGAAAAATTCTCAAATATAAAAAATAATAACTGCGAAAATGTAACTTAATTATTCCTTAACCATAAAAACATGCATCATCACAAATAAATGCATTTTAATTTAATTTTACTCTGCTTGAGGTTTAGAAATGCGAGACTATACTTTTTCAGCTTAAGTTGTAATGTATATAATCTTTAACGTCCAATAAATAAATTAAATAATCACTTTCAACATTCCAATATTTGACTGAATTCTTAAAGTTGGATGGTTATGTTTTTGTTTTGTTTTTTTGGTTTTTTTTATTGCACTTTAACTAATTTCCAGAAAAAATAAAATAAAATTCGTAAGAATAGAACGATTTTTTTTTTTTTTTTAATGTTAATAAAGTTATGGTATTACACTTACCTTGAGGTGAGTTATCCGTAATTGTTTTACTGATAAGAGGTCACTGACATCATACACAATGAAATTGAAATTTAAGGACTTCATAAATTTTAAATTAAAAGTCAAACAATTAAAAAAGATAGGATTGAACATTAAACCTATTAAAAATAGGTTTTATAGCGAAAAATATAGGATTCATTATTTAGGGTGCATATAAACAATTTTATATTTTATATTCAATACCTATATTTGAATTAATTGTATATTTGCTTGGTTTAGAGATCCTTGTTGACACTGTGAAAGGCCCTAGAATTTTACTATATAGTTTTAATAAAGTACAAAAAAAAAAAATAATAATAAATTGAATAGGTTTTTATTCGGTTTAAATCTAAAATTGTATTATTTAAAAAATAAAATATAATTCCTATAGCAATGAACCTATGGCTTTTTATTCGTTACCCCAAAAATAGCTATCATTATCCAGCATTTTGGGACTTAGGAATTGGATCCTTGGCCCAAACTGTCCTTAGGTCTCCCACAGATGATAATTATTTCCGACATTGAACAGGAAAGAGTTTGGGAAGTGTGGACAAGCAAGAAATGCCCCAATGGAGTGCGGTATTGAAAGAGACCAGGGTGGGGACAAAACTTACACCGCCCGGTATATATACCTCTGGCTTGGACCTTTCGTTCAGAACAGTCCTACCGGCTTCAGCTGAATACAGGAGGTCCATCATGAACGGTTTGGTAAGGAAATTTGAATTGGAAAATTCCATTTAATATCATTAAATTTTATTTGGCTTGCTAGCATAACTAAAATGAGAAACCCTTGTAAAAACAACCCCTTAGCACATTCAACCGATTTTTTCACCCCAACTAATTAAAAAAATAACATTTTGATTTCTTTTTTAATTAATTAACTTCTCTTGACTTAGCTAATTATAATAACCTATTTTTTTATTCATTTTCTATACCATAACATAAGAACTTTAAATAAAACTTAATCATTAATACTTATATTCTAACGTATATTTATCACTATTCAACTAATCATTTCTAATCCAATGCAAATATTTTCGTTAACATAAGAAATTTATCATTCGATAAATATTCCAGTAGCATTCACAGAATTAACACATTTTGGCATGTATTTTTTTTATTTTACCATAAAAAATATATTAAGTATGATTATTTGTATATTGTCATTAAATTTGTTAATATTTAACTATCAGAAGCATGATACTAAAATCAATGATAGAATTCTACTTTGATCTAATTCTTTTGCTAGATGCTTTTGAAAAAACAAAACAAAATACTTGGACAACGATATGATGGAATTTATGAATGTATAAAATTTTCTGTTTTAACATGAAAATTAAAAAAAAATAAATAGGATTTTATAAAAATACAAATATTCAACTGTGTTGAAGTGACATATCGATACCATTTGGTTAGTCTATATTAAAATTGTTGATGTGAGATGTGCTCCTAAAACATAATAATATTGCACATAAGCAAATTTTAATTAACGATATGGTAATCTGACCATAAATGCTAGGACGAGGAATTGTCAATGTCACATTAGAGAAGGTCACCCAGTCCCATAAGATAGTTGATTTCCTGGAGCGATCAGCGTTTCGTAATGACTGAATTCGACTCAGCGATCTGTATGTCATTAGAGAGACAACTAGAGTCCTAATTTGTGAAGTCTTTAATGATCTCGGCTATGGACCTTGTCGTGTTGACTCAATCATATCGCGAATTCTCAACAATTGCAATTATTATTTTATGTCTTAATGATAATAAAATGATGATAAAATTCCATTATTTGGATATTTCATCAAACAAATTTTTTGTGACTTAGTCAGTTCCATCTTTTAAAGGTATAGATAAAGTTTAGCAGAAACATAAGTGAAAAGTGTGTTAAATTCTTATGATATGTCTCTACATTAGATAGAGATAAAATTAATTTGCCAAATATTGATAATTCTATTCGGATATACCTAACCATTAGCCACTTGAGAACTCAAAAAATTATTAAATAATTTAAAATATCAAAGTATATCTGGGAAGGAAACCCTCCCTTTTTCTTAACAATATAGGAGAACAGCTCGAACCATTTCTCTCAGCATTCAATAATACTAAACAGATAATAAATAAATGTATATAATTTTAATATAAATAATAATAAAAAAAACTCATTGTCCCCCCCACTTTATAGACATAACTGGTCTAGGATTAGTTATGAATACCTCAAAGTAAAGCAAAAATATTAAGATTCAAATGTTTAATAACATCAAAAATAGAGGGAATTTTCAAACATCTGAACATCTAAGAAATGTTTTTCTAAAACATTTACTAAACGGCCAGTGAAAATCATAAAATTCATAAAAATATACCTTATTATTTAAAAGCAAATATTTGAGGATCAAGATTAAAAATTATATTTTTTATCTCAATTTTTTAATACGAAAATTAACTAATGTTTTGTTTCCAACACTCATTATTCTTCGAAAGACTTTTTCCTCAAAATGTAATAAATTACAAAGGATTGTTTTTTGTTTTCAATTTACTAAATAAGGTTCCAGTACTCATTAGAACTTATGTCATTCCAGAATAAAAAGATTAACTGGTCATGATTATAAATTTTCGGGAAAAAACAGACCCAAAGGTAGAATGGAAAAGGTTTTTTTTTTTTTTTTTTTTTTGCGACAGCGTGATGTATAACTGACCTAGACCAACCCTCCGATAAATTGGATTGGACAACTGGCCTGGAAACTTCCTTTGAGAACTGGAAATCTCCAGTCTCTGCTTCCAGCAGCCTTCACACCCACGCAGTCGGGTCCGTGCCCTTTCATGGACGAATTTCTTTTTTCGTTCCCTGAATGAGTCATATTTCTGGCCGTGATGCGCGTTGTAAACCCAGATTCCGAACAGGCATCAGTCCTTTCAAATCAGTCGAAAGTTCAGGCGAGTGTGTTGCCGGTATTATTAAATGCTCTCATTCTGATTCAGTAAATCATGGAACGGTGAAAGATTCGAATAATAAAACATAAACTCCACATCTATGATAAAATATTAAACTACCTCAAACAACAAATTTTCTAAACGCAGTTTTTTTCTTCACTGAGACCTTTCATCTATCTCAAAGCGAAGCTAAAATCAGCTGAGCACCAAAAAACCTTATTTTATATCTGTAGAATAAAATAGTTTGATTTTACTTGACAAAGATTGTTTCGTTGTTTTAGTATACATACTCAGCCAGAGTAATTCTATTCAAAAATTAAAATAGAAAATTGTTACAAGATAATTTGTAGTACAAGATAAAACAGATTTTTTTTCTAAAATAAAAATATTAGCAGTAATAGTCAATAATAATTAATTCCATTTTTTGCTGTTTCTTACATTTGAGCAACTGTATCTCAAAAACAACTATAGTGTTTAGTGTAGATTCAGTTATAGAGAACAGTTTAGAGTATCTCAAAGTGTAGAGTATTCAATCGAGTTTATAATTATATAGAATAATATTTGTCAAACATTGTCCATTCGTAGTCAAAAACTAAAAAGTGTTCGAAAATATTGTGCTTCTTTCAGTTTTATATCTTTTTAGCCAAGATTAAGTGAATTTTCGACAAACGCTGATCTACAAATTAATAAACCAAAGTAAATTTAAAGCCATTTAACACCAAAATAGTCTCTTTTGACCCAATAGCATTTGAGGTAAAGTTTCTCAAATGTTGGAAAATTAAAAAAAACTACCGAAATTTGTGTGACTAATTGAAAAAAAAATCTATTTTATTTGCGAACCAATTAATATGTCAATTGGCCAAATTTGAGTAATGAATAGAATTTTTTACTGGCGCAATCATCTATATCTCTTTTATGTATCTCATTTTTTTATGAAAATATTCACAATAAATACCTAAAATATGTAAAATTCCGGACTCAATTAATGGTATATCCATGATATACAAGACTTGTAATTTGCTTATGACCAAGGACCTCATTTATTTAGCTCATTGGAAGTTTATAAGCAAAAGGTTTGGACTAATTTGATGGTGCAACATGACCTGCAATAATTATGCGCCCTTCAAACACCTTGTTAAGTAGAAGGGACACATCAGGTTTATTAGTCAGTTTAGAATTCCCCAACTCCGGCGGATATGAGGTGAAGCAAAAAATCCCAACTTTGGGGAAACAGTTTTAAAGCTTGATAACCTTTAAAAAAAAAGTTTGTGCAAATGCTTATAATTTATCATTGCGATATTATTGCCTCTTGTTTCTTTATGGAGGTATAAAAATCTAATTTAACAAATCGATATTGGGCATTACTCATATATATTATAATTTAAAGATTAATTATTGGAATTCCAAATCTTGATTCAAAATTAGTTCCATCAAGATTAATTTAGTTTAAAACTTCAATTAAATTTCCTAATATTGTTTGTGTTTTACGTGCGGAATTTGTTGAGTGATAAAATTTGTCTTTGAAAAATATTTACTTCACGCAGTAGTGAATCATCTGATAAAAATGTACCACAAGGACTTATAGTCTTACTTCCTATACTTCTAGAACCGTAAACACATCATACCACCCACCCAAGGCATGTTCATCTAGCACTAAGAAAGGACGGCCTTCGAAAGAGACCACGTAATGAAATATAGAAGAAATAAAAACGAGAAAGCTTCCTGGATGGCCTGTGGAAATAGCGGTGTCGAAACGGGCGTGGTTGATGTTTGTCCTTGCAACAATTGTAATATGTTGAGGTTGCCCTTGAGAGAACGGGTTGTGGACTTGGTCCAGGTGTAGGTTGCTACCGGTGATCTGTCTTACTCAAATTGATTCCTCTATCTTTAGATCAACGTGACTCCGCTATTCCGTTACGTAGTGTCATAGTAATAAAATTTAAATTACAAATCGCTTCTCGAACGTTAAAGAACAATAAAATCTAACTGTATCTTTCAAGTACTCGAGTATTCAGTTCCTATATATATTATATATAACAACTATATTCGAGTACAACTATTTTCATAACTCAATTTAAATCTATATGAGACATGGTTTTAATAGACTATTAATCAAAATTGTGAAACTATTTACATACATTTAATAGCTTCCATTTTAGCACAAATCTATACTCTCTGATATATTTTCAGATAATGAGAGAAAATACAAGGATTTTTTATTTTGATACGTCTCATACAATTCTTAGTGCAAATGATGCAGGCCAATCCCTCGTTATCAAATTAAACCACCTAGTCTAGTATGGAAACAAATAATTCCCACTTAAGGATTATACATGTTTGGCCCACTATCCTAAAATACGAGTACCATTTGTGAAACATGATATGATGTGTGATTTAAAAAAATAAATGCGAACTGTTATTTTTTTTTTTTTTTAAGATAATTATAAAAAATATTTCTTGTTTGCAGATCGTGTTTCTTGCTTTGGTAGGAGCCGCCATGGCTCAGTACGGCCATCCTGGAGTCCAGGAGACTCCAGAGGTCGCTGCAGCTAGGGCAGCCCACCTTTCTGCATTAGCTGCTGCCGGAGGACACGTCCCAGCAGCTGCTCCAAGGTCAGTATAATAAAATAATAATATAATAACAACTTTTATATGAATTCGGTATAAATCTGGAAGTGGACTTTCCGTCCACCTCGATTCTAGATGGAGCCCTCATAAGCTCTATCAACTGACGGACACATCCTCTCGTTAGGGGGTAAATCCTTATGCTTCCAGCTCCTTCTCAGCTAAAAATACATCAGTAGATATCCTTACAGGAAAAATCCATATTCGATTTAATAAACACATATATGCATTAATCTGCTCATAAATTAAAATTATGAAATCGTATACAGCGACTAGATTGCACCACATATAATTTTTGGAGTTATAAGATTTCTTACTAATATGACTGCTCTATTAAGAAAAAGGGCTGTAGAGTTACTTATTGATCGGTTTAAAATGAAAAAGGATAACAAATCTATGAGTTTCTAAACTAATATATTCACGAAATAAGATAGTAATCTAAAAAAAAAAGATATTATTAATTAAAAAGTTCAAGTAATGAATTAATGCATAACTATTAACAAATTTTGATCATAAAAATAATTATAAATTTCTATTCTTTGGAAACAGAATGTAAGGGAAGTGATAGAACGAGATTAAAAGAGAGTACGAACGATTGACATTCATTGGAATTATCCATAAAATTATTCATGTATTTGATATATATTTAATGATGTGTTTGATGTTGCAGCTATGGTGCCCCCGCCGCCCCAGGTGTGCCCGCCGATACCCCCGAAGTAGCCGCCGCCAAGGCTGCCCACTTCGCCGCCCTCGCTAAGGTCGGAGGTTCCCCACAGGGTGCTTACGACACTGGTGCATACAACCCATCTTATGACAACAGCGGTGCATACAACCCATCCTACGACAACAGCGGCGCATACAACCCAACCCCATCCTACAACAGCGGCAGCTGGCAGGGACCTCAGGCCCTCCCCCCAGGCTTCGACGCCAATGGTGCTCCCCTCCCAGTCCAGGACACCCCCGAGGTCCAGGCTGAACGTGCCAAGCACTTCGCTCTCGCTGCCGGTCATGGTGCCCCAGCCCCAGCTTGGAACGCCGCTCCAGCCCCAGCATGGAACGCTCCAGCTCCATCTTGGAACGCCCCAGCTCCATCTTGGAACGCCGCTCCAGCCCCAGCATGGAACGCCCCAGCTCCAGCCTGGAACGCCGCTCCATCTGGCCTTCCCGCCGACACCCCCGAGGTAGCCGCTGCTAAGGCCGCTCACCTTGCCGCCCACCAAGCCGCCGGACACAGGTACAAGAGGTCTCTGGTTGCCGCCCACCCCATCTTCTCCCACTCCATCGCCTATACCGCCCCCGTCGCCGTCGCTCCCATCGCTCCTCTCCATGTCCCAGTCCTCAGGCATTCCTATCTCCTTTAAATGATCTACAGCTGTGAAACACGATCTCCTGGAGAGTCCACGTCAGGAGCTCCTGGTTAAATATTTTGTTACCGTTCCGTTATAGTTTTTTTTTCTATATAATTTTTACCGAGCAAAAATAAATTGAGGTAAGGCCTCACAAAAATCAAAATGATACTATTTCTTTGTTATTTTCCCTTTCTTCTCATGTTGAAAAACATTTATTTATTATTTGATTCTAAGGCTCTTGGCTCTTTTTGTCCAATAGCGACCCTAAATTGCACAGTGTACTGCATTACAGCCTCTCTATGCTGCCGAGTTCATTAACTCTATAAAGGATTTACAATTACTATAATTGTACTCAGCTACAGCTATGCACTGCACGCATCTCACTACCATCCTCATTGAGCGATCATATGGTTAAAAAAAAAGTGAATCAATATTATAGAGGTATGAAATGGAGGAAGAACAGACCATATTTTATTTTTAGCATGAAATGGAGAATCATAGAGGAATATTATGAATCAAATTGATTAATTTTTATTTTTTAGTCATATATCATATTAAGCAGGGTAGATGAATACTCTTGGCGATGAAATATTCTGAAAGTTAAAGAAAACAAATGTCTAAATTGGTCTAGAATATTTAAAAATATTGTCATAGGAAGTAAGGAAAAACCAAAATGAGGTAAGTCTGAATAGAGTTGGATTAAAGAAATAATATAACATATTATTGCACATAATCTATAAGTATAGAAGTAGGAAATGGAATTGAGAGATAAATGTTGAAAAAAAGGGAAAACACCCAGTTTTAATGAGAAATCATAAATAAATAGTAATTGTTTATTTTAAAAATGGCACAAATGGAAGTTCCGTTTTAAAATAGTTCTACATAGATGATAACGTCATTAATTATAACTATACGATTAAACAGAGATGAAGTAATGAATTTTAATAATAATCCATTTCAGAATTTTATTTTTCGGTTGATAATATATAGAACATGCCGATCTTAGAGGCATTGCGATATGGTCTTTTTATAAACGTTATTCCTTGCGAGAGTAGAGATAACCTGACCTCAATAAACATGATTTTCATCCACAGCTCTATAACCAGGCCCCTTGACTCCAATTCGGAATGTTCTTCCTGTCGACACACTCAGATTCAAAGACAGTGAGGAATCGACAAAGTGACAATGAAAGTTAAGAATTAATCTGCACACGAGGACCTATATTTCTTTCCCTAAAGCCAACCATCCATGAGCGGCTAATGGACAAGATTCCGGATTACAGTACATGGGGAAGGGAAATCAAAGGGAAATTCTTACCTTCCAGCCCTGCCCATAAGCCCATAATGACATGCTATTGGATATTTCATAACAATTAAGTTGAAAATCACTCTCCAATCGACAGGAGACTTGTACAAGCAGTGTTATTACAAGTAATTTGATTATATCAGCTAACCATTCAAATTGTTAAATACATTTTGTTATATCACTTTATAGAAGTTGTGATTTTCTTAGAAATAAGATAGCATTTAGCTGTGTTTTCTATATAAATAAAAATTGTGAATGTAAACTTAATTAAAGCTTCGTTTTCTAAAGACGAAGTAAGTTTTTGTTCTAAAACACTAATAATCTCGAAGAGGCGCAGATATTAATATCCAAGGGTTAAATTAGCCTTCTTGGAAAGGTCACTTCTTCCTCACAGTACAAGCTGATTAAATTATAACATTTCATTGATTGAGAAATATTAGAGTTTTAAATTATTAAGCCATAAAAAAGTAAAATAAATAAATTAACAGATTTTTTAAAAAATATTTATTTATTGCTATTTACAACTGTACATTATAATACATTTAGTAAATCTGATTTAAGTTACATTGGAGTGTTACAGGCGTGTAGAGAAACGACCCATTGGTAGGTAGCACTCTAATGACATTTTACATTAGCTGGTCTCGTAGCCATCTTCTTTTCAGGCGCCTCGGAGGATTGTCAGGGATGGAAGAGGATGCAAGATTAGACACTAGGGGGTTTGAGTGGTTAGAGAGTTTATAATGGAAGGAGTGATATCTGGTTCGGGCTAGATCGGTTACATAGGGAACATTAAGGTCTTTGTGAATGAGTTTATTTGTAACACAATAAGGAGCATCAAGGATTTTAAGAAGAATTTTGGATTGTCAGGATTGAATACGAGAGGAATTCGAAGGTTTAGTGGAGCCCCAAAGCTCAACTCCATATGTCCAGATTGGCCTTATCACAGTCATGTAGATCAGTCTTTGGTAATGTGTTGGAAGTTTAGACCGTTTGTCTAGTAAGTGCTGTAATAGTCGAAATCGACGTGCAGTTTCCTGTCTTTTCAGTCTTGTGTGAGGATTCCAGGTTAATCGTTTGTCCAAATGTAGTCCAAGGTAGCGGATCTGTTCGACAGAGGTAAGAATTTTTTTTTTTTTATTTCTTCTTAAGCACTACTCGTTCAAAAATTATCAATAAGCGGTATTGTTGGTATTATCCTGTATTACTTGTAAATTTTTTAATTATTCCAAAAATTCAAATCGTTACAGATTAATTAAAACCTTTTTAATCCATGTTTGTATACTTCTCACAAAAAGGTGTAATAGTGATGTACAAGGGCATCCTATTAATTATTTTGTAGCTTGGACTTTTTTTTTTTTAAATTGTAATAAGAAAGAGAAATTTTCCATTTTTTAATATTAATCAAAAAATATTTTGAACTACATTAAGTCAACATTTTTTGAGATAAAACTATTTAATGATGCATACGTATTACAGTTTTATTTTAAACGTTTACATTCCACACGTCTGTAACGTTTAACCTTTTTTATTGATTATTTGTAAACATTATCATCTTTATTCCAGTCACAATATTTAATACTATATTCAAATTTACAACTTTTAGAATTATTTGAAATAATTTATTTAAAATCCTACTTATTATCAGCTGTTCTTTTACAAAGGGAATTTTTTTTTTCATGTCTGCAATATATAATTTAATATTTAATAATAGATTTATTTGGGAAAACTTATATTATTTTTATGAATATATAAAGTATGAAGTTTTTGGCAAAATTTATTATTTTTTTAACCAAATTGAAACCAATTTTGAAGTAACCTTATTGCTAATCTATAGAACCAGAGAGAAATACCTTATTGATAGGAAGCAATGTTGCTCAAATACTATGGGTTGCTATAACACTAATCTGTCTTAAAAAACAATATAAACAAATAATATAAAGGAAAACATTGGTACAATATTATATATATAATACAACACACATTGTTTTTTTAATAACTAAATTACAATAAATTTTTATTCCTTTTTTTCTCTTCGTTTATGCACTATATATTTAATCATCTCATTACAACCCATTCTACGATATCTCTTATTCTTCTTTTCCGGTTATCTGTCTCAAATATTGAGTTTACTACACAATTTTTATGTTAAATTTATGGACTAATCATCATCATAATCACTTTTCTTTCTTAAAAACACATTTCACCATATAAAAAATGTAGGCTAATGTGGTAAAAAAGGTTTTTATCCTCATTTTTTAAAATTAATATTTAATAAGAAGAAATGAATTTCTCTAGAATACAAACAACTACCATAATCATATTTATTGTTAATAATTTTTTTTTTAAGGAACAAATATTTCTTTTGATGGTAGTTATTATAGAAAATTAGATAGAATACGGTATTAGGTTGAAAATGTGTATGTTATTTAAAAGTTGTGTTTTTTCATCATTTTTTGACGTTCCTCTCAGATAACCCCCACTGACCTCTCGATTAATTCAACCTAGAGGGTTCAGCGAATAAAAGGGTCCGTTGTGATATGAAAGCATTTGAGTACTGTGAGTAATGAAAATATTTTTTCTCGAAACTTGTACAATATTTGGACCAGTTTCCATTGTTGTGAAATCTTATAGGGAAACATTTTAACAATTTCGTCACGATTCTGTCCGTCATGAGCCTGTCACCTCATTTAAATATATATAATAATTTTACAATGTTTACAAATAAATAATGAGAATCTATATATTTTAATAAATTGATATTTATCAAGCGTTTCATAAAAACTAGTTGTCTTTTCCATATCCAAACGTACTACATACTTTATACTTTATACTTATATAACAAAATTCAGATGAGAGATCCTGCCATTGCTTCATTCTATTCATTTATTTTCTTCATAAATAACATATTAATTGTGTTAGCTAGTATTACATTCTATTTTAAGAGCATACTATCTTAAACTCCTTAAGTTTTTTTAATGCTTGATAGGAGAGTTTTTACATTTCTGTAAACGTTTATAGCTCAAACTCAAAACTATAAGAATGGCCTGTATGCTTGGAAACTATTCATTCGCAACGACATTTATGACACCTTATTGTTTCATATTCTTTCTTTCTAAATTAGTTTATTTAGATGTTCGATAAATAACAATGAATTATTTTTTTCTTCCAGAATTTAAAGAAAAGAATGGACTAGAGAGATATACTTTATTTAAATATGCTGCCTAAATTTATTGGGTTGCTATAAAACACAGCATACCAATCAATCCATGGTCGGACATATATATGCTACATATATTAACATGATATGAGAAATTTTTTTTCTATCCTTTTACAATCAATAATCTACTATACACCTGATAGAATATATTATAACAATCTCCCCCCCCCCCTATTTAACAATTTCATTCCATTTGACAATTTTATTCAATGTATTTGGCAATTTTATTCTCCCTATTTCACTCTCTCATACCTCCCCACTCCAGTGATCCGCAACCCATGTTTGATCAGTTAAATAAATTAAAAGAATTTATCATTGAATAGCAATATAAACTCAAATAAAACATACAATAGACACGCTAGATCAGTTTCAAAAAAGATAAATAGATTAAAAAACCATATATAGATTTAGAAAAACAAAAAATTAGTTAAAAGACATAATGAATAATAATATCTGGATACTTTCTACCCTGAACTTGTTCTGAGTTACCGTGCCCTATCATTACTATTAATTCGCTCATTTTACATTACCTCCTTATTCCTGTTCTTCCTTGAGGAGTATCAGAAAGAAAGACCAAAGGAAAAACAAGGATGAGGTGGAAATGTTAACTGAGCGAAGTAATAGGCTTCATGCCACAATGAACTTAGGTAGCCTCCCTGCCGTGATTCGTTTGCTATGTCCAAACGAAGTTAACCATTTCTCTTCCAATGTATATGAGGACGTTCTGTCCTAACCCTTCCTCCAACGGGGGATGGAAGGCCCATTAGTTCTCTTATTCTTTTCTCCATGGATTTTCTAGCTGCTTTCTCTGAAAATCAATTTAAGCAGCTAAGAGTGTTTATTGGTGCCCAGGATCAACGACAAGTCATTTTGAAGGACTAAAATTTAATTAGAAATTTATTATCATATTCATATTATATTTTTTATATACCATACTCAATGGTTATTAAATAAATGACAAGATAATGGGATCTCATAAAGGTAGCATACAATAACTACATCTTATACTGTTAAAAAAAAAACTAAATAAATCTGCAATAATAAATATAATGAACATGAAAAATAACAGTGTTTTATGGTGCCAATGACAAGTCATTTTGAAAGACTAAAATACAGATTTATATATGATTTTTTTTTAATAGTGTTGAATATTCTCTGTAAATTGTCTTTTTATTTTTATAGTATTTTTTTAAATTAGGTTCAATATTTTGTATAGTTAATTCAATATTTAGATGTAATTCATGAATTGTATGCTCACATTATTATATCCCAGTACTTTGTCATTTCTTAAGGAAACATTGAACATGATACTAAAACATATTTTATACCATATTCAATGATTTATAAATAAATGTCAAGGTACTCGGATCTCATAAAGTTAACATAAAATAACTACATCTCATACCATTGAAAAAAAATTAAATAAATAAATCTGCACAATTAAATATGATTAACATGAAAGATAAACTATGTCCAAACAAGCATATTTTACTTCTGTGTCCATATAGTTTATTTATTTATTTTTATTTAATTCAATATTTTGTACGGTTAGTTCAATATTTAGATGTAATTATTATATGTTAACTATTTGATATTCGAGTACCTTGTCATTTCTTTTGGAAAAGTTAAATATGACATTAAAATATATATAAAAATATATTTTAATATCATATTTTTTTTCGTACCCTTCATTAAGAGTAATAACATTATTAGTTCATACATACATAAAAAAATGTAATACCATTTCACACAAATAATTTATCATATCACACAACTCATTTATTATCATATTCATATTATATTTTTGATATACCGTATTCAATGATTTCTAAATAAATAGCTGGGTACTCGGATCTTATAAAGTTAACATACAATAACTACATCTCATACTATTAAAAAAAAAACTAAATAAATCTGCATTAATAAATATAATGAACATGAAAAATATAATTTCACTGAATGACAAAAACACTTTATCTATATAATTGTATCAACCCTTTTTGATATTTGTTTCCTGTGAAAAAATAATTAAAACTTTTAGCGAGAGCGCACAATGTTGACTTGTATGAAAGTACAATTACATTGGCTAACGTAATTACATTTTAATAAAAAAAGCTGGTAGATTTAGTGCCTTATCTGGTCTATTAAGTTAGTAGTACTTTACAGTATATTTACAGTTTTTCATTAGTTTTATATTAATTGAGAAGCAATTTTTTAAGGGAATCTAAAGTTGTGCATTTTAAAGTTCTTGTCATGAATAAAACGAGGTTGTGCGTCTAAGTATATTAAATAAATATATTTTTTATTTTCTATAAATGCTACAAAAAAGCAATTTAAGGTTGCTTTTTGGTAGCATTAATATACCCAAGTTGTGATGGTCCTCGTAATTGAAAATTTGCCTTTAGCAACGTCAGTAAGTTTAATTGTATTAAGAAAGCGCAACATCAAAGGCATATTCAGAAAGAAAACAAGTAAATATTTAAATTAATGTAATTAAAGAACATACTGAATGTAAAAGTTAAACTAAGCATAAAGGATGAAAGATACAGGGAATATGAAATGTTCTTAAAATGATGTTCTAAGCTTATTCAAATAAAAATAAATAAATATTTAAGTAATTAATTCTTGTAAAAATAATGTTGGCGTGTTAAATGAATAATGAAAATAAATCTAAATAATTATAGTAAAAGTATAAAATTAAATTAATGATAAATTGGTTACGGCATGGCACCAATAAACAAACAACTTATGCAAAATACGATTTTTTATTGGTTTTATGTAGAATTGTCTATTTCCTGATTAGTAAAATAGCATTTCTACAAATTATCACTGATAATATCACTTAAGGACGCTAAAGTGATGAAATCTTCGGTCCCAATGGTGGAGAATTAACCTCTTGAAGATCGGAGGGCAACTGAAACCAATTGATGAAGGAAATCGCTGGGACTAAACAAGATTGCATCTTCCATCAAATTATGCTTTCTAGTATACTACGAATTTTAATAATAACACTAGAGGCATGAAGAAAGGATGGTAATGGCTGGCAAAAAAGTGTAGTCTAAAAGGCGGGTCTTATCTGCCTTCCAGGGGCGTGGCAAAATAGAATGAAATCTATTTCAGTGTAGATTACAATGGCGGACTTTCCCACTAACCTCAGCGTAAACGTTCCTTTCGTGGGCGTTGCCTTTTTGGCGACTTTTGCTCGAATGAGAGTAGGGTTATCCCACTCCCATGACTGGAGATAGACCAGTTGTTATCAAGCCTCGTTGCGAAGTTAGTGTGTACCAGTTACTTGTTGTCTGTCTTTTTTAAAGTCCCGTAACACACTGTATTATTCAGGGAGGTTGCATGATCATACTTTTCTTCAAAGCAAAAGTGAATCCAAAAAGGCCTTGCCCATGGTTCTTAGGTTTACGATTAGGTTAATAGAGATGTCCGCCATTGTAACCTAAACAGATGATTGCCATATGGCCAAACAGATGGCTTGTATTCTTCCCTAACTCCTTTGCCAAGCTCAAAGTCCATCATAAGGCCGTCTTTTTGACTTCACTTTCCCTGCAAACCTTTCCCCTTCACTATACTCATTCCTTCAAGGTATTATAATATATATGATGATAAATGATTTTCAATTAAAATTAAGAGTACTAGAAACAAAAATACTGGTATTTTTTTTTTTATCACGTATCAGCCGCTAAGGATATTCATGTGGATGAATATCAATGGTTATGCTTCTTTGGGAGTCTTGATTTCTTTCTTCTTATCGCAGTTTCATCATCCTGGACTGCCTTTTTTTCTTTCTTCGGACCACTTCGTACCCCTTTTTTTCTTCTTCCAAATTGTTGGTGAGATTTTTCATTGTTTTCCTATACGTATCTTTATCTAGACAGTCGGTATCTGAGATTTTAAGTCATTAATTCCTTTCATTTGCCTCGTGTATCTTCCCAAGTTTTTGTAGCTAAAAATTTTGTTAAAGATTCTCTTGTTCAATCACCCCCCTTCATCCTTTTTATGTGCCCATAGAACATCAGCCTTCTGATTCTCATCTCGGTTTCCAGGTCTTTGATTTTTCTGTAGATCTATTCATTAGATCTTAGTCTGTAACCTTCTTGTGTTTTCCTGGCCCCTTAGATTTTTCTTAAGATCCTCCATTCTACTTTTAGCAGCTTTTCCAAGTTGGGTAAGCATGTGGTCTCCACCCCAGAGGAGAGATTCTTCTTATTATAAATTTTACCTGCTTGAAAGATTAAATTTTCTAATTATGTGGTTTTCTCTCGGAACCTCTCTTTCTCAGAACCATTGTGATAAATCATTTCCCCCAAGTACTTATATTTTCTGGTTACTTTTCGATATTCAGTGTTTACTATTTTTTTCTTGTATTTTATTTTATAAAAGAATAATTAATATAATGAAGAATTAATGAAAATAAACGAATTCTTTAATGTCGTAAACAATACAATAAATATCCCCTAAATAACAACCTACTCTGGTGTCTCTCATGTTGTTGGCCGCAACATAAGTAGATAATAAAATTACGCAATTGCTGTTACAAACTTAGAAATTGCATCAATAACAGGAAAAGTGATATATTTCGAATCGTTATGGAGCAGAGGAAAAATTTATCAAAATAATTAAAAATGAGTCTATCTTTCAACTATATTTGTTTGTTCCTTTAATATTATGTGTTATGTTAAGTATTAGTGCAATGAGAGTTTAACACCAATCTTTTAAGCTTCCTCCAGTTCAAAGCAGAGTGATTTTCAAATGGCTTGGTGCGATTCTAAAATAATTAATAAATATGAAAAAAGGAAAGAAAGAAAAGGGAGAAAAAACTAAATTCGGAGATCTATTTTTTTAAGTAACCAATTACGTGTAGAGTGGTGCACCTCTCATGCGGACAGATCAATCGTCTGTTGACAAGCCTCATGTGCGAATAGCAATGAAACACTAATTAGTCTAATTGATTAATTTAATTAATCTATCAGCTATAATAGAGTTATAACAGTTCATCGGTTAATTAGCTTATAGTTAGTTTAATAAGTACGTCTAATCAGGTTTAAGTTTGTTCTTCTCTCTGTTGTACTACAACTACAACCTGAATTGAGCCACTAACATTCAGGTTGTAGTTGTATATAAAAATAAAAATCACCGCACCTGATTTTCGTTTTATAGTTAGTGGCTCGAGAATTCAGTAGTGTAGGTCTTATGAATAGGTAATAGATAAGCCTCTCGTTAGCCAGACCTTTTCTTCAATACCGGAAACTAAGAAATAGCCAATTGCACCGCGAATTAGAAATGGAGTCAATAGAGGATTATATCAAAAAACGGTTCATGAAGTTGTATTCCCAGTTGCCGACAGTTAAAGGAGCAGTGACCTACAACCTGGGAAACCCAACCTCAACCCGAAGACTGAAGCCCAGACTGCTGCAGGGCATTCTTTTATAAATTTTTAATAAATATAAAATTAATTCATAGTCACACTACCTATATTTACTGATTATTATTATTCATTTTATTTATTCATTATTATTATTATTTTTATTTATTATTTTTTTCTCTCTTCCCTTTTTCAAATTAACTTCTTTCTTTTTACTATTAGAAGGCAATTGTTTGTTTTATTCAAGTGTACCAAGATCATTATTTTTTGTTATTAATTTTACTTTCCTTTTTTATTAAGAAGCATTATTCTTATCTATTTATTTTCTTTTAATAAAAACATTTTATATAGTTAGGGGTGTCATTTGTATGACTATATCCCCTCATAATCAACTGTTAAAAAATATATATAATATAAGTTATATCAACCATGTAAGGCCCACCAGGCCGATCTGGTATAAAAATAAAATAAATAAAAAAAAAATACCGGAAACAATTTGCGCAGTAATACGAGTATTACTAGCTTATATTTTATTAGAGAAGAACAAACTTAAACCTGATTGGACGAACTTATTAAACTAACTATAAGCTAATTAACCGATGAACTGTTATAACTATTATAACTGATAAATTAATCAATTAGACTAATTAGTGTTATAAGGAGAGAAAAGTACTTTATTAAAAATGTTGTAACACCCAACCGCATTGGGTTGCCACATGTACAGCATACTTAACATTAGTAAAAAACAATTTGTTTTAAATTTAATAATATAAATAGTCAGAGCATAAAACAATATATGTAGTCATGTCATAGAAACTTTTGATTGATATGCTAAAACTATACATGATTTTTTTGTCTAGATTTTGATCGTTCTTTATGTGTGTATTTATTTTCCATTATTTCAATTTTTAAATTTTCTCTCCAACGCGAACATGTCTTTTTTTAATCAAATATAAAACAAAATTATAGTCAAAAGTGTAAAAAAAGACACAGTATGTATATATAATACATTTCATGTATTATTTATGTATGAAGTACTAATTTTATATTAATGAAGGGTACGAAAAAAAAAGTGTAAAAAATATATAAACATTTTAAATATAGTCAAAAATATATATACATAAAAACTCAACATGGTCGTCCACAATTATATTCTATAGAGAAAAATAAAAGTTAATGGTTTTAAAATTTAAATAAATAGGTTTGAAATTAAAATGAAGAAAATGACCTGGGCAGAATAGCCTGCAATAAAAATTGTTAATTAATGTGAGGAGGAGTTTTGTATTGAAGATGGCTGGAATGGCCGAAACGTTGGACTAGTGAGAAATAAAGTGTTGAGACAGTATTGGATACAATTTTTGGTTTTATTTAATAGATAATAATTTTGTAATTTTGAAAATTCTTAAAATTAGATAATAGTTTTATATACTAGAAAAAAAATAGTTTTCTATTAAAGTTATAAAACTATCAAAACTAAATCTAAAAACATTTATAAGCCATCCTTTTTTTTTTTTTTTACCTCCTGGTCATTTCTGACATACGAGGGGGTTATGGAGAGGTGATTAACCTATCCTAACCATGGTGGTGGGTCAATTTTTTCATTTCGTAGGACCACCATCCTCAGTTCTCAGGTTGCTGCATTTATATGACTGTACCTATTGCCCACACACTCAAACTCATGTCAGGGCATACATTTTATTAAGTATTTTTCGTCATTCTCCATTATCTTCTTCGACTTTCTATGTAAAATATTATTTTTTTTAAATCTATCGCTTACCAACGATATCTAATACGTCTATTTTAGTAATCTTATGTCCAGAAATGTGTTTCTGACCTGGCCCAAATATTTTTCCTCTTATACACTTATATATATATAAATATGTCTAATGGTTCCTGAAATGTAGGTTTTCCAAAATAAATTCACTTACTATTCATTTTTTATAAAATGTTGCTTTTTAAAAAACTGTATCTCGGAAACTATTAAATCTAAAAAGCTCTTTTAGAGATCATATTTTAGCAAATTTAATCTACTTTAATTATGTTATAATAAGTTTTCTAGTAAAAGTTTTAAAGATAAGAAAAATTGATTTTTTTTTAATATGTTTTAAAAGAGCTGCTATTTTTTACTTCCCCTAACTGTACTTGGCAGACTCATCAATTCTTACTAGTAATTAATTGGGTTGAATTAACTGAGTTTTTTTCTGGTCTTAGGCTGTTGGACAAGTAATTCTGAAGGCTCTGATACGTCGTGGAAAAACATATAAAAAATAGAGACAATAAAAAAAAAAATTCACAAATATTAATGTATTAACTGTCAAATACTTATTGAACAAAAAATATTTGTTACTGTTACAAAAAAATGCCATTTTGAAATAAAATGTTCTTCAATGAATTACGTAAGGTCTTTCAGTGCCTTACACTGCCTTTCAGGAGCGCTTTAATATGAATGGATTTACCTTAGACTATTTCATTGTACGAAACAATCAGTAAAACATTTCATTTTCATGGTCAATCCAATATAAGTATGCAGGCTATTGTTTTAGAAACAATAACGAAACGATGTTATGTATTATTTTCCACATATTGGAGACAGAGAGAGATAGGGCTGCCCATAATCTACTCCGCTGTCAGCCGCCAGCATCTCGCAATATACCTAGTTCTGCCTACTGAAGCAAAAACGTGTTCTTCTCTGAGGGGAGAGAGAAAAAGGGGGAGTTCTGAGAAGGGTGTGTATTTCGCAACCCTTAGGTGAGCCAACGATACATCCAACAATATTATGTAAACATTGTTCCTATAAAATATAATGATTGATATAGCACAATAGTAATAATAAGTTTAATTTACAGTGTAAAGTTATCATGGTGAATTAAGGTAATAAATAAAAGTAACGGTTGATATTATTTAAACAATAGAAATAACACACGAGAACTAAAAATATGTCAATTTAGTCCTTAAAATGTAAGAGGAAATTTTGAATGCAAAGTTTTAGAGGAACCTCTTCAATTATTCTCAATGATCTCAAGAAAAGAATATCGTGCCACATCATTCACCTTCAAATACTCAGTAAAACATATCCATTTCTTCTCCACAACAGTGGATCTTTTTCCTCAGTATATCGACATTTATCAATATAAGACAAATTGCAGACAATAATTCAACTCATAAGGATTCAGGAAACTTACTTATATAAAGTTCAAAATAATAATTTATGAAATAATAATTTATTAACATGACACGGATAAATTGAAAGTATTTTGGCATTGAATAACATAATCAATATTTTGACACTCTTCTCTTATTAATAATGAACAAGGAAAATTTAAAAAACGTAAAATAAAAGTTTCTTTATTTAAAATATAAAAGAAAAAATAAAGTAAAAAAAAATTCCTGTGCCGTTTTCAGAGTTTAGCCACTTTTCAATTCTGCTTAAATTAGTCTCATCTTCACGTTTTTAATAAATTTTTCAAAGTAGATATACAAAATCAGGTTTTAGTGGGGTTGGCTGGAAAGGATTGCCCGATATTATTTTTGTTCGACGATCTCCTCTTGAAAGTTATAACATGTCGAACATCGTCCAATACTATATTACGCTATAAACAATATTTTTATTAGAATAAATGGAATATGGTTTGGGTGCGGACAAATAAAACTCAAATAGTAATAACTATTTTAATTGAACCAACCTGTTTATATCTTATTTTTAATTTTTATTCAAGTGTTACTTCCAGCTTAAGTATACTTAAATTAATTACTATATTATTAATTTTTCTATTATATAATTTACATACTTTAGTACCCTTATTTATTTGGTATATTGCCTTTCTTTTTAATTTATATTTGTAATGATAAAATTGTTAATTGAAAGTATTTTGGCATTGAATAAGATAATCACTTTTTTGACACTCTTCTCTTATTAATAACAAAGAAAAATTTAGGAAACGTAAAATAAAGGTGTCACGATCTCCTCTTGGGAGATTATAACATGTAGAACATCGACCTATACTATATTATATTATACTATAAACAATATTTTTATTAGAATAAATGAAATATGGTTCTGTTACTGGCAAATAAAACTCAAATAGTAATATTTTTAATTTAGCTAACGTTTCGCCCCACGTTGCAGGACTTCGTCAGGGCTAAAAAAGATACAAACACTAACCATATGTAACAAACTAAATGAAAAATTAAAAAGGTATACAATGAAACGTAAAGATTAAATACAAAAAATAAAAGGTTTTAAACAATAAATGAAAATGGAAATAATAACAGATAAAAAGAAGAAATATATAAGAAAGTACAAAGAGATGGAAAACGTACCTGTTTTGACACGAGTCAAAGTCAGAGTGAACTTTGTATTGGAAGGAGTGGGGATTGGCAGTTAAGTACGTTACATTTGAAAATTATTTTAAAGTAAACAGTGTATCTCTACACAACTACTAATTATAATTAGGTAAATAATAAATGATAAAATAAATAATAGGGGAGATGATAAATTATATAATTAAAAAAATTATAAATGTACACATAAGAACTAAAGCTAAAAGAATGGAATACAATAAATAGAAATTATAAAGAAAGACAATATTCCAAATAAATGGAGGTACAGAGGTATGTAAATTATGTAATAGAAAAATTAATAATAAAGTAATTAATGTAAGTATACTTAAGCTGGAATTAATATATGAATATAAATTAAAAATACGATGGCTCGATTAAAATAGTTATTACTGTTTGAGTTTCATTTGACCGCACCCGGATTATATTCCAGTTATAATTACGCACGGTCAATCTGCGATCTTCCAGTATTTTTATCAGACTTTGCGCTCATAAACTTTAGTAAATTCGTGTGAGTAGATTTGACGGATGTTCTATACAAGAGAAGTGAGAATTTAGAAGTTAATTTGTAACCTTGAAGAATTTTAATGCAGAGGGTGCTACCAGGAAAAGTGAAGCCTAAAAGATGGGCATTATGATAGACTCCAGCGGAGTGGTCAATCACTGGTTGCATTCTCATTTAGTTTAGACTAAAATGGGGTACATTCATATTAATCTGAACGAAAACCTGACCATTGAGGGCATGATCAACTCTATTTTGCTTTCGCTCTCTTTTTGAAGTCGAATATGATATCCCACCTCCTTGTTTGTAACTGTTCTCAAAGATCCTGATATTAGTAAATATACAAAACATAATGAATTCCAACACTCCAACATAATGATTTCCAACACACTAATTCCAAACACTCTGTGTTGAAGAACAGAAGGCTGATTGTTTGAATTACTGATAAGAATACAAATATTTCGTCCCCGATTATTTCTATTAAAATCATGATTGATTTTCAACGTATAGAAGAGCCTATATACTTTGTTAAAACGACGTTATATCTAAGAAATATCTGCAGGTCAACTAATGTACATTTGTAGAGGTTTTTGGTAGACATATATAAGACTTGAGAGGAGACACCTGAACCGACGACTTGGAAAAACGATGATAATAGGGATCATAGTGCTCATTCATACTATACTTACAAATATATAAATTAAATGATAGTAAAATAAAAAATAAAAGATATGAAAAAAAATAAATAAATATAAACCAAATTTAAATTTAATGTATAATAGCATCCTCAACACAATCATTCCTATTTACAATATTTACATTTAGCCTAGGGAACTCTGAATCGAGTTCTTCCTCCCACTTGTGGGGGAAAGGACTCCGTATGATCCCGGTGCTTCTCTCTCAACTGCGTCACTGGTATTAAAAGCTAATGGAGGATGAATGAGGGCGCAAGTTGCAGACATCTGGACTTAAGTGGAGAACCTGGCAATTGCCAGAACTCCTATGTAATTAATTATTTACAACAGGTCTCTGAGCCACTGTCCTCTTAGCTTTCGGGGAGGATTGTAAAGATGGGTAATGTTGGACAGGGATTGTCCTTGGGGATTACGGTGAGGAGTGAGTTCCTCATGGAATTTGGGCTAAATGAGCTCTGATACAAATGTGATATTAATGTAATGTATGATGTAGGATTTTGTTAGTAACATAGAAAGATTACTAAGTAATTTCATAAGATTACTAGTCAAAAATGATTGCTTTAACTGTTAATACACGTTGCGGTAGTGAAGCTACTACAACATTATAGTCCGACCAAACGATGAGAATTAATAACTAATGCAGCTATTGCCAGTGTGTAAACTGTACAAAACTATCAGGTACTGACGTGATGGTAGTGAGTACCTCTTGGGGCAGTGAAGCTGCTGTCACCCGAGTCCCCTTTATTTCATAAAAATTTGTATACTCCAATATATTATTTAATTTTCGTATTTTATTCAAGTTTAAATTAAGATAGTAAGTAGTTAATTATATTATAAAAATTTATTTTTAGAAAATAGTAAAATATACATGTGTATATATATGATGTTTTTTTCCTATTTGAGAGATAAAAATTTCCATGAGATTATTTTATAACGAAAATTAAAAATTGATTTATGCTTGAAACTCTTTTGAAATAATGAATAGAATAAAATTAATAGTTATTTTCAATACCTGAAAGAGGCTCCCATTATACGAAAAGCAATATAAATGTACTTTAGAAAATTAATTTATTTCTCAAAAGGAAAGACAAAAGTTATCATCCTACAAAATAGAGTTTTTTATCGTCTCAAAGATATCATGTAATACCAAGAATCCAGGCTCCTAGAAGAGTAATGTGAAGATAATCTATAGGTGGGAAAATCTATTAATAAAATTTCAAATTTAATCTAATTAAATTAGAAATTAAAACTGTTAGTAATAAAATTTCATTTCTATAATTTTAATCATAATTTTAATTTGGAACTTCTATCGCCGTGAACCAATAGAGTACACTGCACCGCAATACTTAGTTGTTATGCTGTAAACTATACTCAACATTCCTAGGCATTTATATTAATCATTTGTTTTTAATACAAATTTATGTTAAGGAATATATTTACAATACTCGTTTATGTTCCTCAACCTATCGATTTAAACGTCAAAAAATAGGAACTGATCTATTTATGCGTAAATAGTTTCAGGATAAAAATTAAATTAATAAAACATTATTTGATCAGGTATCATTGCTGTTGTAAATTTAATAATAAGTTATATTTCTAATTCATTTATTTCTTCTAAATATAAAATAATTTAAAATAATTAAATAAAATATATTTAGATATAATAGACGAAGCACATTGATAATAAAATAAATAGATGTGAATACTGAATGTTTATTTAGTTTAATTTTCTTTATTACTATTATTCTTTATTTTGTAATTTTATATATGCCTTTCTTCATTTAGTATAAATCTGTGATATAGTAGACAACCTCCGCACAGGATTGATGAATTCGTGAGTGAACCTTCCAATGAAGACACTCCCAGCGTAATATATTCATCTAATGTTGCAGATGCATTTGGGGTGTCGAGGGAATGAGTCGTGAAAATCTTTGTATTATTTTTTATTATGTGTAATGATTTAGTTGCGATGTAAAAGAGGTTGTGATATCTGAATGGTCTGAAGGTTTTTTTTTTGCAGGGGCCTCACATCTCAGTGACGTAAGCCCAAATTGGTCCGAGCAGCATGTTGTATACTAGAATTTTGTTAATAAGTGATAATTTATTTCATTCAGTTTTTTTTTTTTTTTTCAAAGTTTTCACAAATGATTTCCAGTTTTAAATTAGTTAATTAAATTAAATCTGTACTGTTACAACCCATGAAGGGTCAGTGCTACAGTACTTTGTAAGCAAGTACTGTTACTTGCAGATAATAAATATCTGCCACAGCCAAATTCGAACCCAGGTCCTTGGAGTTAGTAGTCCATTGCCTTACCAATGAGCTACCCACTACCACTAGCTTTAAATTAATTATCATAAACACAATCTTTCGGAATTATATTGTTTAGAGCACTTATTTATCCGAGTTCCTATCATTATATAAATAACTGTATTGAAATGATTTTTTCGGAAACTGTTAATATTTAAAAAAGAAAAAACTTAAATGAGTTATATCCTGATATTTTTAACTCGATGTTATCAATTTTTATTTCATGCTCTACAGGTAAAAATATATTAGTCGCAGAACGGTCCCTTCACGTTCTATTAATTCCATGGCGTAGCCATCGGCTATAGCTAGACTGTACAGCCTTAACTGGACTGATATCAACACCTTATAATGCTACAAGGGAATCAAAGGGAGAAGAATCACTAAAATTATATATAATACGTTCCATGCATTATATATGTATGACGCACTAATTTATTTTAATGAAGGGAACGAAAAAAAAGTTAAAATATTTCGTAATTACCAAATCTGTTAAGTAATGAAAAAAAATTAGGTTTGAGCGTAAATATTTACTTACGTTAATATTAATTTAATAAGAAATAACAAAATGAATTAATAAGTAATATACTAAGTGAGGGACTTTATTATAATATTGTTTATTTATGTTTAATGTAGATTACATTAATATCTGTAATGTGGTATGTATCAAAATATGGTCTAAACATGTTATGTTCTGAATATAGGAAATATTTAATTATTTATATTCAAATATGACTGTTTCAATTATTAAATGAAAAATACTATGTGCTAGATAATCACATGGTATAAAAAATCTTCCAAAAACTGGAAAGGGAAGAACTTCTTTATCTCAGAACAGTCTCAAAAAATATTAATTAAAAAAAATTTGAAAATTAACCTTACTGATTTTTAAATTTCAAGTCTGATAATGAAAAAAATCAGTAAAAAAATAAACAATCTTGAACTGTGCAAAAAGTAACTTAATTAAAAACAAATATCTATTTAGTATGCTAATCACCCACTGGATAGATGCATACACGCATAATTTATTTTATCTAAAATAAAATAACAATAAAAAATAGAACCTGATTCTGTATGAAGAAATTCTTCATATATATATTAAATTTTGTTATAAAGTGACAGTGAAGACTTCTAAATGAAGATTTTCTTTATTAAAAAATCTCTGTGTCAATCTTGCTTTGATTTTTTTGCATGGAGACACGCAGACATTTTACCCCTTCAAGTTAAATAAAGCAGAGTCCTCCCTATTGGCCACTACTCTAGTTCACATGGATCAAAAGATCTATTGAAAGAGAATTTCCTTTAACCGGGTGAGCGATCGCTGACTCTAAAAAAAAAAGTGAATTCATGGAATTGAATCCATCAAAGCCTTACTCAAACAATCCGAACTGACTTCAATCACCAGCAGGTCACAGTTCAATCATCGTATAGGTGAAAATAAATATAAATAAAATTTATATGCAAAGCGAGACGAATGCTATCTCAATCAATCTATATAAATTCAAATAACTACATAATTCGAATTTTTATAAAATAAAATAATGATATATTGTAGATGGAACTCATTTGTAAAATCCAAATATGCGTTAAATAATGTATTTCTAGTGAACATTAAACATTTCAATAAATTTTAAAATTCATACAAAAAACCGACAGTTCAAATTGTTTGATAGGCTACGCTACATGATATTTTTTGTCGTCGAAGAAGATGAAGACCTCTGAAGTAGCAAAATATGTAAACAGACCTAGACTGTACTAAGAATTAAATGTTACTGACAGACATAATATAATCTATTATTAGCATATACTAAAGTAAAAATCAACTGGCCCAGCGATGGCTTACACTTAAACTCTTGTTAATATGATACATAATCATTATTAAGATTTAGGATCAAAATAGTGCTTGAACTAAAGTCATTTATCAAAACTTTTTTTTTGAATAGTTATTTATTTAGAAAAGAAAACAGATATTTAAAAAAATTTGGAATAAAACTAAATTTATTGAACCACCTTATAACAACAGATTTGGGAAACGTGCTTCATAATATATCGTACCGTATTTCAATCATTTACTTGAAGAACTAATAAAAACATCAATCATAAAGAAAACTAAAAAGAAATATTTCAATAGATACTTATTTACTTTTATCATTATCAATTCAGCAAATGAGTTTTTCTTAACTCCACTTAATGCCTTCAATTCCTTATATTACGATTGAAATTATCTATATATATGTGTGTGTTTAATTATATATATTATTTATTTTGATATACTTAGATCCTTATTTTTATCATATTCTTATATCATTTTGTTTTATTGTATCCTGTAGCTGATCATTAGTTTTAATGATCTTTTCTTTTTTTATGAAAGGAATATGGTCCGGGTGCGGTCAAGAAAAACTCAAATAGTAGAAATATACTATTTTAATGAGCCAACGTCTCGCCCCACGTTGCAGGGCTTCTTCAGGGCTATTTTGACGGCAGTCAAAACTAAAAATGATTTCTTTTTTTATATTCTTTATATTAGGAATCACATATATTGTGAATAATATATTATTTTATATAATATCATATTTATTGTACATTTTATTCTTTTCTATTATATGTTGTATTCTTATTTTCAATCAAGTCCATTCCATATTTATTATAAATTCATTAGCACATAATTATTAATTTTAAATTCAATTCATTACTATTCACTTCATAATTTTTTTGTCATTTTAATATTAATGTTATACTTAGTGGCATTATAAGAGCGAAATATTTTCTTCAAATAACCAAAAACATTTTTGAAAAGTTTTATTTTATATCTCTGGACCAAATTTGTTTAATGAGGTCGAGTTTGTGTCATTTGATACAGTGTATACAGCCCTAGATCTCTCCTATATATTTTGAATAATGTTATTTGAAAGATTATTAAATTACCTGGCAAAACAGAAAAAAAAATCATTGAATTCGGAAAATTAGCAAGGATACAGCCTATTGAACTTTCGCCTATAAGTTTTTTTTATAAAACTGGAATTTAGGCATGTTCTTTTAGAATTTTATTATTTATTCTTGTTATAAATTGAAATCTGTACAGTACCGCACATTCCAAATACTCATTTGAATGTTAGTTAATTGCCAACATAGAATCTTAATGGACCAATATTAATAATAATACATGATTTGATTACAGTTTTGTCGATACCGGTTAGTAAAGGGTATAGGCACATCAGATATTTTATTTAATGATTATTCTTATATATCATTACAATATATTTTTATTATATATTGTTATTTACCGCTATATACTAAATAGATATAATAAACTATTAATTCAATCATTAATGCAATTTTTAAATAATAATAATTTAATTTTAACTAAATTCGTATCTATTTACGCACTAGTTTTATCGCTATATTAGATATCATGTTGCATATTGTATATATTATATTATTTTGTATAATATTATATTTATAATCCATTTTATTCTTTTTCTATTCTACGTTCGTTCCATATTTATCACGAATTCATTAGCTGTTATTCACTCAAGTTTTTTCAATTATTTTATTTTCATTTTAATATTTTGTATAATATTATATTTAATATACATTTTATTCTTTTTATATTTTATATTGTATTCTTATTTTTAATCAAGTTCATTCCATATTTATTACAAATTCATTAGCTAATTTAACAATTCTTATTTTAAATTCATTTCATTGTTATTCACTTCATAAGTTTTATCATTTATTTTATTATTATTCCAATATTTTGTATTTAGTTATATTTAGTGAACTGAAGTATTAGTTTTTTCGCAAGAGATTCGTACTGTACGGTTCTAGATTATAAAGTCTCACAGCGCCCTAATAAACAAAAAATAACTAATAAATTTCATTAATCATTTTTATATATTTTTTTGGCAGCGACAGATAGATGTTGTCATCTGGTCGGACCATGTTTATTTTGCATTAAATAGTTTTCCTCACAATATCATTTTCCTTCCTCTGTCGTCTCCTTCATTCCTCTTTGCTCTTCTGTCAGTCCTCGACCCACCATATAATTAAAACTGCTGTATCTTAATTCTGATTACGTAACAAATTAACTGATGAATATAATATTTAGCCTGATGAGTATAATCATCACTAGAAAAATTAATTAATTATTTAAGCATAGTATACAAATATTTAACTGACCACTGCTGCTCCCCAATAGTTTCCCCCAAAATAGATTCCCCAGTGGCGCAATTGGTTAGCGCACGGTACTTATAGGACAGTAGTGGTGAGCTATGCCGGGGTTGTGAGTTCGAGCCTCACCTGGGGAAGTATTTTTTTTACATTTCCTGATACATAATTATTTTAATTTCGTCATCGATATTGTTTTACGATTTATAACCACATTTACAAATTAATTGGCTGAAACAAGAGATGTTTCTTTACAGAAAAATATTCATTTAAATTTTCTTACTAAGATTACATTGCTCAGATGTCTTAAATGTTCCTTAATGAAGTTTGTTGATTCATAATTAAATTTATTGATAATCATTACCATTTCAGCCTTCATTCTTCCATTACCTCTAGTACATTTTTTCTTAATTCCATACTTCTCCGATAGCCTCATTCCTGATTCGCTGTGACCTTGAAATACTAGCCGAACTTCTTTAAAAATCCATCTTCACAACCAGGAGTCCTTAGCTCTGTGATTTTTCGGGCGACCACGTTCCCGAGCTACACAGCATTACACTTTCAATCAAGACCTTATGTATTAATTTCTTCACCTTCATATAAACATTTTCGCTCGAAAGCACTGAATGTAACAAATAGCTAAAGCTAAAGCACTGTAGCTTACAAGCGATGAGCCAAAGTAGCAGAGTTGGTTTATCATACAATCAGGAGGCCCTTCTCCTCCAAATATTTTCTAGCCGTATTCCCATGGAATGGATACATCAAAACACCAGATAAGTATTTCACCGTATACCTTCAAGTAACAATGATAGAAAAAGATAATATCCAATCTGAATTATGTAACCATATGTAATGCAACCTATTAATTTAATGTTTTTCTGTTCTAGATGAATCGGAAAGAAAAAAAAATCAAAGCTTTGTGAAAACAGTGTCACTCAAATCATTTCGTGAATTAAATTTTTAAAAAATAAAAGGGAACCACTAAATAAATAAATTCCCTCATCAAAACTGCAACAAATATTTTTCGAGTTTCTCAGTAGTTCCTTCTTTCATAAGAAATCTTTTTTTTTCTATTCTTTTGTTATCATCAATTAGACGAAATAAGATGGAATGTATGGCTATGGACGCAGGGAGCAACCAGTTTCAATAATATAGTAAACTCAGTTTGTACAAGAGATTTCTGAGAGTAAAGGAGTGCTTCGAAACGTCGGTGTGTTTTTTATAAATACAAATAGAAAAAAAATGGAATTCATGAAAATACAAAAAACTTATGGAAAGAACAAATCACTCGAAAATTCCTTCTCCCAGTTTATGTTTTAGACATCACATATCATCCTATGTTTGTCGTTAGTTAAATTAATATGATAGGTAAAAAAACACTAAATAAAATTATAGGGGATTAGAGAACCCAAATTTTCCCTTTGTGAATTTGAAAGAATTTCACCCAATATTTTTGAACATACATATGGGAATTTATTTTCTTTAACACATTTTTTTTTTCAAAACTTCTTCCAATTCGGTCATAAGTTGCAGATCTGTTTAAAAATGAATTAGTGTTAATTTTATCATGCTCCGTTCACGCAATACTTCCTCTGAAAAAAAATCATAAGTATTTTTTTCTTTATGAATTACTTTATAATTTATCGTATAAGTCTGCATTCCATTATATTCTTTATGCCTTCGTTAAATCCTAAGTTTTTGCCTGAAATATTTACAATTTTTTTAATGTGAATATATTTAACTGCCCTAAATATATAAAAGGTTTCAGTGAATCTAGGTTTTTTTTTTTTAATTTTGGTCTGAATTTCAGATTTAAATAATTCGAAATATTTTGAATGCCCAGTAGATAATAAAATCTATATTGACCGATCTAGTCGACAGACTTTTTTTTTTAGTAAATTTTAAACTGTTGTATGAGAAATCTGGTAATGTTGCATAGAACGAGTAAAAAAAGCAGTATCTTATCTGATTTACGTAACATATTATCTGATGTAAATTATATTTAACCTAATGAGCATTATCATCACTAGAAAACTATCTAAGAATAACAAAAGCAATTATTTACTAATTAGTGAAGCATAATATAAAAATATTTAACTGACCACTGCTGCTCCCCACTAGATTTCCCCCAAATAGATTCCCCAGTGGCGCAATTGGTTAGCGCACGGTACTTATAGGACAGTAGTGGTGAGCTATGCCGGGGTTGTGAGTTCGAGCCTCACCTGGGGAAGTAATTTTTTTACATGTCCAAATACATAATTATTTTAATTCCATCATTATTATTTTTAACTATTTATAAACACATTTACAAATTAACTAACCGAAATAAAAGATTTCTTTTTACAGAAAAACGATTATTATAATTTTCTTAATAAAATTACAATGCGTAAGTCTTGAATGTTCCTTAAAATGAAATTTGTTAGCTAATAATTAAATATATTGATATTCATTAATTTATTCTATTATATTTTTTGCTGTAGTATCGTAATTACCTTATTGCTACTATCTCTATACAATCACTTTATATGTGACAATTAAACAATGTAATAAATGCACATTATCTTATATTACAGTCCTAATTTAGGACTGTTACAATTAACACAATTATTTTTACATTGTAATAAATTAATTATATTATATAATATATGATATAAATAAATTAGTATAGTACCTATTTAGATATAAAAAGTTATGTTCATAATAATAATGTACAACTATATTATCTCAGCTAACTTTTCTAAGATTGCTGTTTTTGTTAAATAAACAGATATATCCTAGGGGGCTAACCCAATTTTATAAATTATACAACTGTTAATTTAATATTACTAATCGTCGCTTAAATTGTGTAACTTTAATTTATATGTATTCTGTATTTCAGATTGTATTGTAGGTTTTTCAGTATGGTGTAAATAGGAAAAATAAACAAAGTTCAAGTCTTAATCCCAGCATTTTAAGTTGTACTTCAAAAATTGTGTTCGTAATCACTTAATTGGTATTCCGTCTCCTTATGCTCCTGCAACTCGACAGAGCATAAAATTTTTTATTAAGCCCCACGTTGCAGGGCTTCGTCAGGGCTGTTTTGACGGGAGTCAAAGTCAGGGTAAGACTTTGACTTTGACGTGTCACTCTGACTTTGACTCCCGTCAAAACAGCCCTGACGAAGTCCTGCAACGTGGGGCGAAACGTTGGCTCAATAAAAATTGTATAATCATTTGCTATTTGAGTTTTTATGACCCCACCCGGACCATATTCCATTCATATTTTTTTTTTTTTTTTATGACAGCTATGGAAGATGAAAATTAATGAAGAGTGTATCAGTGATTGTTTTCCCTTGTTGGACCAGTTTGTAACTTCCCATGAAATTAATTTGTCTTGCAATATAAAATCCATTTTTGTTGAACACCTATCAGAGCTTATAAGAAAGTTAGAAAAACGCATTGAAGCAGATAATGGTAAAATTTACATGGTCCCAAGATCCATTTAGGACAAAGGCTCTATCAGAATTTACTTCTTTAGAAGAAAAATCTCTTATTGACTTGTCTTGCGATATTATTTTAAAGTTAAAATTTAGTAGCTGGAACTTTCTGATTTTTTATTTAGTTAAAGAGGAATATCCACTGCTCAGTGGTAAAGCTCTACGAATATTAATTCCATTTGCAAGATCTTATTTGTGCGAAGCTGGGTTTTCGGCCGTCACGGTAATAAAAAGTAAATACCCCTCGAAAATCCTATGTGGACTTAAGGTTTTGAGCTTTAAGGTACCACTAAACCATCGCATTTTGTAAACGCCTTAATGGACTTAGGACCGATAATTATAAATTATAGAAATAATTTATAGTTTATGGAGACTAAGTTTTTTCCTGGAGGGGCTTCCGACTTTTGTTATTAGTTTCTAAAAAATTGCTAAACGGAATATTTTTTTCTAAAAGTAATTTTCTTTTACATTAAACTTCTCTTAATAACGCCTGTAATGCTTCACCTGTTGCGTTATTAAATGTTATAATGGAATTAGAAAAAAAAAATGAACCACTTGTTATCAGGATTTAAACTGAATTAAACTAGTAAAAACAAAATTAATTTGGTATAATAAGACATTATGGCGAATAGAATACTACCAACAGAGATTAGATGAAAAAAGACGAACTATACCGAGAAGGTACCGTAGTTTAATTATAAATATATTAAACAAGGTTAGCATGATGTTATAACAGTCTTTAATAGAAGTTTGAAAATTTTTTATATTTTAAATATAATGATTATAGCCTTTAAAAGTTGTTATTGCATGCTATAAACATGCGTTGATTGCTAATTTGGTCATTATTTGATCCACGAACTTCGATTTTTGTTTCAAAAATTATGAAAGAGTTGCTGAAGTATAGATTAAGTGATCTATACATTATTATATCTGATAGTATAGTGATCAATATTGTATACTGCATTACTTTATGCACTTTAATCGTATTTATCCTTTCGCCATGGTTGGATTTCACAAAATTTAATGCATTACATGCCTATCCACCTGCATGACTATATTAAGCTAGCTAAACAAATAATCTGTTGAGCTTTTTATATATCCAAATCGGTTATTTTTCAGTTTCTGCAATTATTGTGTATTCATTTTATTTTTATGAGTCAATATGTTATATTATGGCAGCCTTTAGGTTTCTATTGAATCCCCTATTAGACTCCTTTTTTACTTCTATTCTAATATTGTTAATTTAATTTTCTAATATTAAAGATCGAATTTTTTATTATATTTTTATTAATGAATTGTTAGATTTTTATTGTTTTTACCTCGTGTTTATTTTATTTAATTGGTATTATTATATTGTTTAATTTTTTTACTGTTGTAGTATTTGTTAATTATTATTAGCATTGTATTTTATTTATTATATTTTTGTTTGATTATTTTGGCCTGTAATATATAGTATGGATGAACACTTAGAGCTCTAATACTTCCTTTGATTGTATTATTATTCCTTATGAAACAAATACATTTAAACAAAGAAATTATATTAGTAGTCCCTAAAACTCGGTTTTTAAAATATTTGTTTCCCATTTTTATGTATATCCATTATTTTTCTTATATTCCAAGTTATATTATATACCACTTTTATAAACATATTATCAAACTCTTGACATACAATCAAAAAAAATGGCAATTCTTTTGATTGTATATCAAGAGTTTGATTGTGTGAGATACATCCATTGCAGATTAGTGCATAGTAGGAAACATTAAATTTAAATTGAATATGAATGAATAAAGAAAAAGGTTTCTGAAAAACAAAGTTCAGGGTTTTATTTTAAAAAATAATCATGGTAACAAACTGTACAATAATTAATTTACAGATGGTAGACGAGTGGGTGGGTGACGGCGACAGCCTGGCGGGCGTGGGCGACGGAGTGAGCGACCTTAGCAGCGGATACCTCAGGGGTGTCAGCGGGGTAGGCCAAGGGGATGGCTCCGACGTTGTTCCTGATGGCTTCGGTGTTCTGCTGGATCAGGTTGGCGGCCTTAGCGTGGGCGACGATGGGTTCATCGAGGGGTACGCTGAGGGATCCTGGGTGGATGGCGCTGTAGGCTGCAAGAGGGCCAATGGTTAGAATGCGTAGTGTAATAGGCTCAATGGTTAGGTAGTGTAGTGGAAAAGGATATTTACATTATGAGATGGTGAAACTTACCGAATGGGTGAGCAAGGTATACGCTACGCTTCTTCAGGTAGTGGACTCCATGGATTCCATGGATTCCATAAGGATGAACCAAAGCTATAACAATATAGGTTTGTGAGTTTTATTCATGTAAGATATGTTTCATTTTGTAAGTTATTTTGGTAGGTCACATACCTGGGTGGACTGAGGCACGGGCGTGAGCAATGGAGTGGGCGATCTTTCCAGCGGCAACCTCGGGGGTGTCAGCGGGAAGAGCGAGTGGGATTCCACCATAGGTGTTCCTGATGGCTTCGGTGTTCTGCTGGACAAGGCTGGCGGCCTTAGCGTGAGCTACCTCAGGGGTGTCCAATGGGACTGGATAAACAATTAGAAATATTAGTATTATAGATTTAGTCAATCATAAAATGTAATTATTATTCTTTTAGTAGCATTTACCTGGGACAAGAACACTGCGCTTCTTGAGGACGTGAGCGAAAGGAGCGGCGAGGTATGGGGTGTGTGCGACGATTGGAGCGTGGGCGGCAACGTATGGGGTGTGGGCGATGAGTGGGGTTGGTACGACTGGTACACTGTGGACTGTAAAGAAAATAAATATAATGAACTGATTATCTACGGATCAGGCTACCAACATAATAAAAATACTTCAAGAAAGGGAACTTACCGAGTGGAGCAGTGCTTCCTGGGTAGCTGGTGAGTGGCTTGGCGACAGCGATGACGTCCCTCTTCTTCAGGGAGTGGACGACAGCGGCGTGTGGGACGATTCCTGGAAGGATGGTCCTAGCGGCGATGACGGCTGGAGCGGCGGCAAGAGCTGGAGCAGCAACAACAGCTGGAGCGGCAACGACAGCGTCAGCAGCGGGGACGGCTGGGCCAACGGGGAGGTTGGTAGCGGCGACCCTGAAACCAGCACCATCGGCACGGTAGATGGCGCTCTGGACCAGACCGTGTCCATCGACGTAGCTGTAGCCTAGGAAGTGAAGAATTTTGTTAGTTGTTAGGAATAAAGCACTAGTAACTCCGTTGCATTTGCACTTAATATTTAGCCAGAAGAAGTTATTAATTACAATTAATAATTAATAAATTAATATATATTTTATTTTTACTTCAGTACTTCGAAACGAAACAAAATTCAAAACAGTGGGCCTGAGATAAAAGCCCGAATATGGCTTAATCTCTAGATGGCCCAATTGAGGCTACAAATTAATGGGAGCTAAAGGGGAGAGACTTTGTACTGGCCGGGTGCAGAGAAAATAAATACCTAAAATTTATTTCCATTAGCAACGCGACCACTAGTAGCAGAGGGAAGAGAGAGGAGAAAGATTAACCAACTCGGTTTGCTCCTTCTAAATTCTAATTATACAACCATCCTTTGATTCTCTGTTCTAGTTCGGACATTTTATTACTTTATAATAGGTTATTGATTGGTTCCACGAAAAAAATAGTCATCGCAGAAGGTCTACTGAATTCATGAATTGTTAAATGCATATCTACTGTATTTAAAAGTTTCTCTAGTATCTATAAGTTTTTCTTTCAGATATTTCATTTAATGTTAAGGCTCTGGATCTAATTCCCAACTTACTTCCCCTGGTGACTCCATCAGCGGTCTTGACTTCCTCCCTGGAGTTGGGTCCTCCAACGTGTCCAAAAGCGTGCTGTCCTAGCTCATCCTGGTACCTGTACCCGCTGGCAGAGATGCCATACAGGGGTTCGGCGGCTACGAAGCCAACGCAAGCAATCAAAACCTATACAAGGAAAATAATTGTAAGGATAACATAAAATATATTTCTCTTGCAGACAAGATTTAGTTCGAATATTTTTACTATCGTAAAATATCTTAAACATAAAAAGGTCTTAGAAAATCTAATTTAAATAAATTTTCAGAACTTTAAAGGTTATGACCGCTTAAGACTAAAGGAGAAAAACGTTTCACACATTTTCCTAAATGTTACGGAGAATAAAGTTTACCTTGGAATATTTCCATTTTCTTTACAAGATTCCAGTCGAAAATATTAAACCATATTCTTCGTCTAATGTAGAATGAGGTGCAGTTTTCAAAATAAAAAAATTAATGCGATAAAATGAGGTAGAGTTTCAAAGGTTTACCTAAGCAGGGGAAAAGCGAGGTATCTTTAGGTATTTGCCAATTTTACGATCAGGTTTCTTGCTACTAATTATAAAATAAGAAATAAAGTTTCCCCCCCCCCCCCAATACTGCTCCGAATAACATGTTTTCACATTTAAGTTTATTCTTCAAAGCCGATTTTGGAGCAATCAAGCCCATATATCTCCTGCATTGTCTTTACCATTCAAAATAAAAAGTATAAAAAACCGTTGTAAACCATTTTTGAAATAAAAAAATCGAATTCATTTTCCCTGTGATCTTCTATTAGAAAGTATATTGATACTTTTGAATAAAAATGTTGCAATTTGAGCTAGTAACTGTTCATTTTGACATATTAATATATTTTAAGTACGTATCACTTTGAGTCGTAGTTCCGAATTAATCAATTTTAAGTCATAAGTCCACTGGTAAATCATAAAATATAGAATAGAACTAATACTTTCTATTTTTTAATGAACTTTCAGTCTAATATAAAAATGATAAACAGTGGGTCTAAATGATACTCCGTTTAGCTATTAATTATGTGAAATCAATGCAAGAAAAAAATATTTTGTCTGTGAAATGGAACCGATTTAATTAATGGTTCAGTAGTGAACTTCTTGACTCAAATGTAAGGATCTTTATGTAATTTTCCGAAGTAATTTTGATAGTTTACCGTCTTGAAATTTATACCATCCCGACGATTTAATAATATTAATTATTTTCAACTTACCAAGAACTTGTTCATTGTATGTTCTGAGACCTCCAATGCTGTTGCAAGGACTGTTCTGATTTGGAGCCCCTACTCGGCCCCTTATATACTGAAGCTGTACCCCTTCGACCTTGGGCCCACCCGAACACCGGATTCACTAAGGCAGGGTATTTTGGATCTGATACCTGTTTTTCGACCAGGTCTTTGTTCAAACATTAACAATAACTTGTCAAAAGTAAGCACAAGGAAGGCTTCAGATGAAGTAAATGTAATATTCAAGATGAACCAAAAAACAAACGATTAGGTATTTGTCATTTTTTTAGAGGAACTCGGGTTCCCAACTCGAATATCCCATTGCATAAATCAGTTCTGATCATAAAATACTGTGCATACACTGACTATAATAAAATACCTTAGATATACGACAAATATTTTTATTTATTTATTTTTTTAATACTTAAATCATAATCATCTCTATATACTTTTCTTACAAGAATTTAATTTAATTAAATATTAAATTTTTTAAGTAATTATATATAAATTGATAAACAAATAATTGACTCATTTTCTACCATTCCACTATGTTTCAAAAGCAAATTAATAAATTTAATACAGCATTAGACTATTCAATATAATTTTTCTACTAAAATATATTTCTACTAAATTTTTAGTAACTTTCCCAGGATCTAAGGATTTAATTAAATTAAATATAATAATTTTTAAGTAATTATATATAGATTCATACATAAATAATTGACTGATTTTCTACCATACCACTATGTTTCGAAACAAATTAATAAATTTAACATAGCATAAGACAATTCAATTTAATTTGTCTACTAAAATATATTTCTATTGAATTTTTAGTAACTTATTTTCTTTTCATCTTCATGGCAATCTCGTATATTCTGCTGATAATATAAAGTATCATAATCATTAAATAAAAATTTATAGTTAGATTATGTTAGTTATCCAACTAGCCGTATTCATATACAAACAAAGGGACTCAGTCACGGTAACCAATTTTAACCAATCTTTTGTTTTTCTTAAGGTTATTCTAAATCCAAAAATAAATTACTAAGTTC
>NW_027113923.1:231936-236373 GCF_000696795.3 Halyomorpha halys
ATAATTTTCTCTCTATCTTCTTTAAATGTTTATATTGTATTTTGTAATGATTTTAATTTATTGGATAAATAAAAGGCTATTTCATTTCATTTAGCAAATTTTGTGACTTTAAAAATTGAAATACTAATTTTACTATTGTGTTATCGGCTCTAAAGGCTGCTGATATATCAAGATTTGATCGAACGACTGATGTGCGATGATCTTATAATTTGTGGTAGAGGTTCATTAGAGAAAAAAACTTGACATCATATTTACAATTAGTAGCCTAACAAAGGTTAATTAGGCGATTCTTCAAATTATAAATATTAATAATTTGTTTCTTCTACCTGAGAAGAAGTAAAATTTCTCCCCGAATTATTTCCTGTAATCCTTTATTTTCCGAAGTTTTTTTTTTTTAATTGGCTTAACGAGATCCTCTCAAGGGAGTGGGGGGGGGGGGAATTTTCAGTTATGGAAGAATTCAAGCTGTCGAGAGCCGATTGTAGTTCATATCGTTATATCTATAAAAAAAAAAAACCAGCCTTCTGAATACGATTATTATTTTACTACTTAACATTACCGAGCAAACGTTTGTTCAAGACCTTCAGAGAGGAAATAAGAGTTGCCTGGATACGTTCCTAAAATAACTCGCTTTAGAGAGGGAGTTCCGCAAGCATTACAAATAAAATTCAAATACAAAGCTGGTCGTGTTTTAATAAATTATCCCTTTGGGAAAGCTGAATTAATTAACTAATTGACTCACCTTTGCCCATCCGCTCTAAATATTACATTCATTCGTTCTGAAGTCGTTCTTCTGTTCTGTCAAATTTTCGTGGTTAACATTGTTCAACTCGGGCTGAGAAAATAATGTTTCTGACATATACACGTAGATCAAGTAAAATAATACTTTAATTACAAGTTAAAAGATTTCCGGATCATGGCTTGAATTTTAAAGATGGTTCTTACTTGATTTTTTTTCTCATTAGTATCATTATTATAAATTCTAATGAGATCGTGAGAGACCTTGGTGCTTTCCATCTTATGCTGCCGCTGAAGAAAGTGTACCCTGGTTTTCTAGGGCTTTCCTTATTCTTTGGCAAAATTCCATCTTTTGAATTATTAAGGATATTTCTTAGTCGTATTACTTACTTACTTGTACAGATATGTCGTCGCTTAAGCTGTGATACCTCGCAGCCCAAAAAAGTCAACAATATAATTTTAATACATTACAAAATCAACCTTCTTGTGTTGCATTCACAATCAGTACATGTTTTGCATCCACTGGTAAATCAAAAAGGCTTCTATACATTTCATCCAAAAATCACCCATTGCTACCGCTAAGGTATTGGAAACCCTGAGAAGAGGAAAGAGTGACTTAGCAAATAAATATGGCATTATATAGCTCAATGGTACCTCAGTTCTCCTATATGCATTCGATGTTTTATGCCTTACATATTTCGATCAAATGAAATGTATTAAATACCTATATGGATAGCCCGTGAATACCCCAAACTATATAGATCGACTCGAGACAGGTAGAAGGCCTCTAAGTTCAAAGGCAATTACAAAAGTAAAACTTTCAATGATGTCAAAAATGAGACTCCCAAAGCTGTTTCAACAAATTAAAAATGCTAGATGCAGTAAGTTAATATGATAGCCCACCAATGTGGATGTAGAAATGAGTTCAATATTCCATACGAAAACGAAATATTAAAACATAAAGGCAATATTCTTGAAAAAATCCTGAACCACGACTTCTCAACTGACATCTGTAGAGGATTGAGCTCAAACATGAACTCCATATACCGATCACTCTGTAGTTTCAACCTACTCAAACCTGAAGCATATCTAACATATAGGAACTCTGTCCATTTTATTTCTATAATGGTTTTGTACCATTTCCTCCTACATTGTCCAACCTTTAAAGAAATTAGACAATTTATCTTAAAGCCGCCCATTTCCGTATCTTGCGACCTACAAAACATCAAAAATATATTGAACATTGATAGTGAAGCTAAATTTAACAGATTCTATTTTTACAATGTTACGGTATTTAATTAGTTTGATTAAGTAAGTGGCATATAAATTGTAGGATATAAATATTTTCCAAAGCCAATTAATATCTGTACTTATATTACACTTTCGTTTATTTAAAATAATTCTCAATATTTTAAGTTTAATGAAATGGAGTAATGAATATTATGTTAATAGTTTTGTATTATCCAGTTTGTTTTATTTTATTTCTTTATTATTGTTTTGTTATGAAGCACTTGGTTTATCTTCTCTTTATTGTTTTTGTAATGGAACACTAGACTCTGGTTTTGTTTTGTAACTGTATTTTATGTAATGACTTTGCACAAGACCTTGTTTTTCACATATAAAATATATTCTATTCTGCTTCTTTCAAGAGATATCTTATTTCAACCATCGTTTTGAAAGCTAGTATATATATTTGACTTCTGGTTTTCTTCCAAGATATAAATTAATTCCTAATAACTCCTAAATTAATTAACTTAAACTTTATTAATGTTTTATTTTATTCAATGCATTAGCTTGAGTTCATAATTTATTTATTAAGAGAAGTATATCCAATATGATCCGGCCAAATACAACGTCTATCAGTCGGTGCCAAAATAAGATACAGAAACGATAAACACAAATGAAACTTGTGTTAGTTACACGTTATATTAATATTGATTGATTTGTCCATAAATACTGTATTGCGACTAAACGGTAATATCAATTAACAAGCAGATTGCACCAACAGCTACGGATTTTCTGTCAAAAGTTCTACCTTCTTCAGATTTATTATCATTTTTGTTATTTTTTTTTAACTTTTTTTTATCCACATATACAGAAAAAATAAATAAAACATTTGCAACAAACAAATTCTAATTTGACTAGCCTAATAAAAAAGGTGGGGTACCTTCCCTGGATTATTCGGAACATAATCGAAAGAAAGACCTAGGATACTTCTTACAAAGGAGGAAAATAAGACTCGAAATCACCTGGAAGGAAGGTTTTTGGAATGCGCTACTGAAGGGAGTATAGGACTAGGCCACGATACAAGAGTTGGTGCGAGAAAAAAAAAAGCACACCTTGTCCATACTCTAAAGAGGACAACCTCACAGTACTTAACGGTGTAAGTGAACTTGGAATATGATGAGGATTTATGTGAAAATGATTCGTTTAAAAATTAATATCTATAATCTTTTTTTAGAGCACCCTTTTTAATTTCAATTTGTCCATCTTCTTAATAGATATTAAGGAAAATTAATACAATAAAAAATCGAAAAAAGTGGGATGGTAACACTCATCAAAATTCAGTCATACAACTCTCAATGATGGTAAAAAGGATCTTTCCTGAACCAAAAATTAAAAGAAAACGCAATTAATTTTTTTTTTTTCATGAACACAGTAATGTACTGATTTCATTTTATTTTACTTCAGAAAACATTTCGCATTTTAAAACATTCCTTGTACCAGATATTTGTCATTTGTCCTATTTTTTATATTAAATTTTATTATTTGCGTTATATCTTCTATAACAGCAAATATCAAATTATTTTGTAGAATCTGTAATTGATAATTTTATCCATAGGAAACATTTTCCACTAGATCAAGCAGAAGTTCCAAAATTGGGGTAAAAGCCTACGGTTCATAGGCATGAACGCTTTGACCGCAACCTTGGCAAGAATTAAAGGTTGAAAACCTCAACCACAAAAGCTTAAGAGAGTGTCAAGAAGCAAATATAATCTACTTCAAATACGTCTTTGACTACTGTTCTGTCACATCATTACGCAGTTAATTTGGATTATATTGTTTTTATTATTATAATTATATTATTCAATAAACATAGTATAGTTATGGGTGCAATCGAATATTCATAATTATGTATATAATTTTATTTTTAATTAGGAATTTGCGTTAGTAGTGCAAGTTATAAATATAATGGTTGGAGCGATTTAACGTTAAGTAAGAAAAAATTACTGAACATTACTCAGCAATTATCTCTTATACTATTTTTCTCAAAGAATCCACATGATATGGTTGGGAACATAAAATGAAGCAAGTGCGATACGTCTCAAATTGATCTCACTCATTTCAACAGATATAAAATATGCCTCTCTTAAGGACTGCAGAGAGTTTAATACATTGTACAAAGTGGATAGAATTGATATAATCATTTATAAACTTTCAAATAATATGACAAAAATTTGTATCTTTTGTCACAGGAATTTAATCTTGTACCTAGCCCACAACGGACTTAAGAGATGAGGTTTAGATACAGGCTGATTTTAAATAACGTTTAAATACAACATTTCTACATATCTCGGATACATGGTAAAATATAGGGTGTTTTTTTAAGCCCGATAGAACTTGAAATTGTAAAAAATAACACAAAAAATTAAATTGTAATCAAAATTTTTTTTTTATTCGAAAGATCAATACGTGACA
>NW_027113923.1:236703-241828 GCF_000696795.3 Halyomorpha halys
CGCGGTGCCCATATGCCCGAAATCATTTTCAAATGTTAATGTCACGTATTGATCTTTCGAATAAAAAAAAAAATTTGATTACAATTTAATTTTTTGTGTTATTTTTTACAATTTCAAGTTCTATCGGGCTTAAAAAAAAACCCTATATAACTTCAAACTACCAACAAATACCTGAAGTAAAGCAGTAGAGGCAACTTGTAAGCTTTGAGGGAATATAATGGAGTAAAGTGAAGCCATCTGCCAGAAAAAGTGAAGCCAAAAAGGCGAGCCAATGAACATCAGAGGCGTGACAGAAGAGTATGAGCCAGTATCTGATTACCTTCTATTTCTAAAATTTCTATTCGCCTCCTAAATCTGCACTATGGGCTTAGTCAACTCCCCTCTTTTTATCTTCACTTTCACTTTGAAAGAAAGAGAGTTGGATATACTGTTACGGAAGGTAGGGGTTCATTCAGGACCTTTGCCATCCCAAGCGTAAAGGGAAATAAAGAAAATGTAATGTCTATTTTTGTTAATGTTTTATTTTAAATAATTTCAACTTAAAACTGAACAGTTTGAGCCAAAACTGTAGCTCGTCCGCTGTGTCGAAGTGAAAAGATGATGTGGATGGCCAGACTACTGGATACTAAAACTGCTTCGAGAGATAAGTACGTTCGAGCTGGTTTATGGGCATAATGTGACACTCAAAGGTTTCATTTGTACTTCAGCAGAATAAAAATAACAACAGAGAGTAAATTTGTTTTAACACAATAAAAACCATATGTTACTAAATCGATTATTTAACATATGTTGGTCACAACATATACCAACCCGCTACAGATCTGGAGATTACTTCCAGGGCTACTTCATGAACTATGTCCCCAGGTTTAGGATATTACCGTACTTATGATACATGATTACTTCCATCGTTTCATTGAAGGCGGTGAAAACCACTTGTCCCACTTTTTCTTTACACTGTACATGAATGCTTCATAGTACACCCGTGCTCTTACTTACGTAGTCTTACTAACTAGGAAGGGGAAATATTTTTCTGTGATGACATAGAGGCGGCAAGATTTCACAATAAAGAATAATATCCAGTAAAAATTTGAACTATTTGATGACATGACTTATTAATTTGTAACATGTACAATACACGATAAATATGATTGTTTTTTCCAAAAACTTTTTAAGGGTTGGTGTATATTTTAGACTTTTAAATTCAAACACCTAAATAAGGAGACGCCAAATTTTTCATATAGCACAGGTGGCTAATACCCACGTAAATAAGCATATTTAATTAATTCTTTCTTTTCTAAGGAACAACTAATTCCAAAATAAACCTTTTTAGGCAGTGAAGCTAAATAAATTAAATGATCGATTACGCTGGTTCACATGACCTAAATCATAAAAGATTTGTTTCAAATTGTTCATAATAAGACATAGTTTTTAAGAACTTTTTGTAGCGGAAAATCCAATGGACGAATAAACAGCAGCTTTATTGCCCAAGATTCGGTTAGTGTATATAGAAGACAAATTAGAGCCAACGGACTGGTTGCCATTCGGTCCGCTCTACTCTACTCACTTGACTAACGAGCCACAACCAATGAATGTATGTATTGATTGCATATGGATGAGAGGTTGAACACAAATGCATTTGCGACTAATGTCCTCCCATTAGTTGGCCGTAGGGCAGTGTGCAGGATATTCAAACCAAGAGGATGGGGTCAAGGAATTCGTACTTGAGGAGATAGGATCCAAAGCAAACCTATGATATTATTACCTGTGTTCCGAATCCCAACAATTGGCTAATTGATTCATTAACACTAAACTGCCTCTGGTACACACTAATCATATCTCCCCCAGTAAAGTGGTTGGTTTTTGCTCATTGACAAAGTTTGTATGCTCTTTCACAGCCAGACGTTGAACCAAGTGATCCGGTCTTCACTAGGAGAGGGAACCCAAAGCCAACTTATTAGTACTGCCGGAGCTTAGAACCTCAACAAGAATAACCGTTTTTAATTCACCTTCAGAATAATCGAATCATCGAATTGGTCAGAACCAGAGTATGCGCACTTTTCTAAAAGCTTCATTATTAAGTATGTAACTACCAAATTAGCATGCAGTTAATAGTTTGTTGCATTAAAGATTGGTATCATTCCTAGTCCCTAATATGTTTCCAAAATAACTTAATAGATTGATGTTAATTAATGAAGTTGTCTCATTCAGAGTGGGCATTTTGTCAAAACTGCTGGACAAAATGGGCGTTATGGGCGAAAGAGACAGCATTATTGGTCTTTGTCTCCTTGTGTGGTTGAAGGGTGGCTATCGATATATATGGATTCTTTTTTCTTAACCCCTAAACTAGATATAATCAATAAATAGTAAGAAAATATATATAACATTCATATGCTAAACGATTCTATGTTATTTTACTGAAACAGGGCTCCATTCTAAGGAGTAATAGTAAAAGATTTTATAGTTATTACTGTGTTGAGTTTCTGACATGTTTGAGGTGCTGGGGCCCATTTTATTTTTCTTTCTGGAACAGCCCCTAACTGAAGCACTAATACTTATAGTATTACGTAGTACGTGTCTGTATCACTTTCTTTGCTGAATTGCAGATTACTGTTATCTTCCCTCTACTTCCTGCCCGCGCACTGGCTGTGGTGCTGGTGTCAATGTCTGAAGAAGGGGATTAGACAGAAATTGGAGGAAGTCAAAGAATTACCGAGCTCCAGTAATATGGGCAGGTTTGAGAGATGTAGCCTGAAGGCTTCTTCCTCTTCAACGTATTCACTATTTTCCTTAGCGCGGTGTCCTGGAAACATTATATAAGTGCCGACCTCAGGATGCCCTTCTATACCCCCAAGTTTTAACAGCAGAGAGAGCGCTAGTGTCGTTAATAGGTAGTTTAGACGGTAAGACCGTATTCTTACTGTCGTTACCGTGTTCTTAGGATATGAGAACCTTTTTTTTTTTCCAGTTTTTTTTTTCTGGTTGTACTTGTGTTGTTTGTTCTTTTTTTGCATTTGTCTTTTTTTATTTTTTAAAATTATTTGTCGTCATTTCTCAATTTGGTTTTATTTTCATTTGTTATATTTCTACTGAGTTTTTGTCAAGAAACATAATAAAAATAATCGGGTATCGCCTTATGCTGAAGAAAACAAGGTTAAATATTTCCAGGTTTAGTGTACAATGTCAAATTCATACTGTTCATATATGAAAAGTGGTCGAAGAATTTGAGTTAAAATTAATAATTCTACTTTTTGTCTGCCGGTTTTCGAACTTCAAAACTTTAATTTATTCTTGTCATCACTGTTTCAAGATTTATAATTACAATGGACTATTCCTGTCCCTGCTTCCGGATCCTTGTACTAGAGTGCCATATAGTTAATAATCGATCGATTATATGTTAAGCTATCATCTGCAAGTATAATGTAGTATGATCGATTTAAATGTTTATGCTAATGACATTAGTGAAATAGGTATTTGCTAATGACATGGAGGATTCTCAGCTAGGACAATTATTCTTATTTATAGGTTTATATACAACAATAATTATTGTTGTAGTCACCGTGTGATAAGAAATATATTTTACATTTATTATTATAGTCAATCGTATATATTTACTACATATCTACGTATTAATATATTAACTGGAGAAGATGGTCGGGTGTGCGGTCAGAAATTGTTTATTCGTGTCGACGTTTCGACTTGAATTTCAGGTCTTCAGGGAGAGATTCAGGCCTTCACTCAGTTAAGCCAGAAGCTCTGGCTAAAAAAAATCATATAAATTTTAAATAGTAATAATTAATTTTAATTTTTAAAGATTTATTATTTGCTGCGTGAAGAAATGTTTATTTTTTTATTAGTTCATTTTTTCGTTGAGGTTTGAAGAAGAATTTTATTTTTTTATTTTTATTCGAGAAGCTTTGTTATTAATTTCTGTTTGTTGATGAAAATATATATTTTATTTGAGCCGCTATTTGAAGTCTCCTTTTCTTGTTTATACATTTAACACTTAATTATAATAATATATATTGGTAATTATATTTATTTGATAGTGGCTGGTAGTTTTGGTAATTTCATTTTGAACCACCACTCCCGCCACAATTATCTTCAAAAGTTCTAACTAAAGAACATCCTAATAAAAAAAATGAATATAAGGCCATATTCAATATTCATAGGCCATAGGAATGTTCATATATAAGGAATATAAGACCATGGCATAAGGATTTATTTAACTTTCCGCTTATTTATTTTTTTCTTTTAGAATTAACTAATAAGTAGCGAAAGAATACAGGATCACAAAACCGGCCAACCGCGGTCTCTCCTCCAGCTAAAAGTAGTACGCTAATTGAATTCCGTTTTGACCCAGCAAAATTAGCAATTCAAATCGCCGACAGCTTGCTGTAATTAACATTTGATTATTTAATTCAAAGCAACCGAACTAGGTAATATTGTTTGAGCACATTTATTGAAACAAGAGCTAGGCAAAATTCAATCATTTTAAAGTATCTTAGACATTACATGCAGGTTGTGAGGTCGTAGACTCGAGAGGTAGCTAGCGAGTAAATTTTCTTTATTGCTACCTAAGACGAAGCCCTTGAGTTCAACCGTCCCTTGCGGGTGGGTATATAGCTTCTGTAAAGTGGGTTCTCAACTCTTCACTCCACAAATAAGTCTAAAAAGCAATTTGAAGTTATAAAGATTGAATTTCGTGGGAGGTTATATGATATTGAGTCGAGCATTTATTTAATTTACTTTTCACTTGGTTTCATCATTGAAACCATATATTGTTGTATTTATATCCTTTTTTTTTCTTTATTACAAGAGCATTGTACAAAAAAAGACACTAACGATTTACAATGTTATAGTTATTGAATAATTTTAATTTATAAAAATAAATTAGTAAAAAAGATAATCATATATATAAATTAAATTAAATCTGTACCGTTACAACCCATGAAGAGTAAGAGGTGCGGTATTTTGTAAGAAAGCAATGTTACTAGTCCAACGGTTGTGCTAGGATGTGATTTTTTTCAGAATCACGCTCCTTTCAGGTACTCGAGTTAGTACCACAATTCCTTACCATTGAGCTAACCATACTCCACTAATATATACATATATATATATATATATA
>NW_027113923.1:241960-247004 GCF_000696795.3 Halyomorpha halys
TTAAGGAATAAAAATAAATATGTAATTGATGTATGAAAGAAATACGAAAAAAAAATTAATAAACAAAAAGCACTGATATTTATTACAAAGAAAAATTATATATAAAAAAAAAATTATGTTTGTATCTCTTGCGTGAATTGCGTGAATTGCCCTACAAATGATGAAACTATGAGATACATATTTTAATAGTGAAGAACTTAAAAGATCCTTATAACAGACGTATTCGTTTTACTGTATCAGTGCATTTTTTTTTCATTCATATAGAAGTATTAATGATTGGTAAATATAATTTTTTTTAAATTTAATTATAAACGAAGAAAGAAGATATGATGCTGTTTCTCATACTGAGTAAATTGTATTCGTTTTGTTTTAAATATTATCAGTCTTATAATTTTAGGACAAATTGCTAAAAACTTAAAATGAGTATAATATAAAAATAAACTTAGAGATGAAAAATGTTTAGCTTTTCTGGAAGTATTTATATTTTTAGTGTTGAAAATTTCAATTTCAGTTGTGTCAGCCCAGTTGTTAGGGCCATTTTTTTTTTTTTTTTTTTTTGGTTCATATATAATCATAGATAATTTTTTTGAGCTCTCATTAAATTTAAATAAAGCTTCTATACATCAGTAATATAAATCATTCTGAAAAAGGGATTAACTAGCTTTAAGTAACAATCGAATCAACTCCTTCTCAGAATGAAACCTAGGAGAAATTGGCACGCGCCTGGGAAACAAATACAGCAGTTAAGTCTCGTAATGTATTTTTGGCTCACTGATATTGATTATTAAGAAATAATTTATAGTAATATGAAAAAATATGAATTTAGTATTGATAAAAACATTATTTCTTAATCCAATTTGATGAGTAATACTGAAATTAACGTTTAAATTTTAAAATACAAACTGACACAAACATTAAAAAATAATATTTTTAATAATAAATAAATTATTTATTAATGATTTCATAGTTCTTCCTAGGAATACCCTAATCGAATTCCCCAGTGGCGCAATTGGTTAGCGCACGGTACTTATAGGACAGTAGTGGTGAGCTATGCCGGGGTTGTGAGTTCGAGCCTCACCTGGGGAAGTTAATTTTTTATATTACCTTTTTTTTTTATCAAATATTGAGAAAAAGATGACACAGTTATAAAAAAAAAATTGTCGTAATATCTTGATTAGGCTTCTAAGAATTAATTTAAATTATCTCTTTAATTAAATTATGGCAAAAATTACAAAATAAAGAATAATTTTGTAATTCTATAATAACAAAATTATAGAATTGACTATTACAAAGTTTATATAATTGTGTGTTACAGGTAAAATTATATTTAATAACACATAAAATAATTATTTCAATATTTAAAAAAACAAAATTATACTATTCAACGTAAAAAAGTCAATTAGAAACACAATAGAAAGTTATTTTTCACAGATTATAATACTAGATTTAGTATTATTTTTTAAAACAAACAATCTAATAATTAATTTCCTAATAAAATAATTGTCTTCTGAAAAATGAAATAAAATCCTTTATTAACAACTAAATAAAAACTGTAACGTATAAAAATCAGTAATCGCAAAGAAACAACCGAATCGATTCATTCATACCAAATTGAACTGGGCCTAAACATTTTTGTAGTAAATGTCTCTCATTCACTCCATTTTTGTCAGATCAGATAATACTACGCTATCTCATAATTGACTGCGAGTCACTACAACCTTCTGATATGCGTATCTGTTCTTGGTGATAACCGATGTCAACAAGATGATATAACATGTTCATTTGTTTAGTTAGTGAAATTACTTTTTTTTTATCTCTTTTTTACATTTCTACTGTGACTAATTACTAGTCTAAATTGATGAGTCTGCCAAGTATAGGTATAAGGAAATATCACCCCAAATAGAGCTATTTAAGACCAGTAGTTCTCCAGATATAGCTTTTTAAAGAGCAACATTTTTGAAAAATGTATTGAAAGATCAGTGGTTAGTTAATTTATTTTGATAAATCTATTTCTCAGGAACTAAGTGACATATAGATGTCTATTAGCATTTAAATAATAGATAAATTAATTGACTATAAAGTAGTTTATGACCTTTACCTTTGTAGGAAAAGTGGTTTTAATGATATTTGCGTATAACTGATTTTTGAAAAAATATATCTCTAGACCCATAAGACGCACATATGTCTGCAATACTCAAAATAAAGGAAATTTAACTTACTATAAAGTAGTTTATGACACTTATCTTCGTTGGGGCAGTGGTTTTTTCGCATATAAATATAAATTTGGCAAATGAAAATTTGTCCAAACAACTATAAATCAATTTATTTTAGCAAATATGAAAACTATTACTCCTACGAAGTTAAACAATATAAACTACTTTATAGCTCATTAACAGCTAACAGCTAATAGCTTTAATTTTAGTGCTAATAGACATCTTTACGTCACATAGTTCCTGAGATATAGATTTTTCAAAATAAATTCACTATCTATTGATCTTTCATTACGCTCTGTACGACAATTTTTATGAAATGATGTTTTTTAAAAAGCTATATATCGAGAACTATTGAACGTAAATAGCTCTATTAGCTTCTAGGGCTTATATTTTAGCAAATTTACTCTACTTTAAATAATGTTCTCTTAGATTTTCTATTGTTGGTAGTTTTAAAGATATAGAGCAAAGAATGAAAAAATTAATTATTTTTAACGTTTTGAACCAACCGCTATTTTTTACTAGTAATTATACACAGTTTTCATTAAAGTAATAAAAAATTGAAGTGAAATAACTGTCTTTTATCTCCTCTTGGGGCTCATGTACTGACATAACCAAATAAGTTTAGCTATCAGCAAAATTAGAAAAACAAAAAAAACGAAAAGAAGCATAAACTGCAGGTCATAATTTGAGTGTTGAGCTGATTATAAACCAATCTACCCTTCTCAAAGAACTAAAATTCATTTTTTTAAAGTCATTAAAAATAGCTGAACTACTAGAGGAAAAAGATTATACATGTTTCCAAGAAGTATTTCGTAGATACACAGGACTTTTTTTTTTTTTTTTTTTTTTTTTTTTTGTAAATAGATAGATTTATTTATTGATAGATATTACAATCTGCCACACAGTTGTGGGCAATAGGTAATAGTGATGAATGATTTCATACATACTAAAATAAATAAAATAAAATAAAAAAACAAAACAAAAAAACAACTCTCTTAAAATATAAACAAGATGAACCTAATCAAACTATCTGTATGAAAAATAAATAAATAAAATAACATAATGATAAAATAATGAATGAAAATAATATATACAATATTTACACAATCGACCTGAGGATCCCTGAGCCCACTCTATCCCCCACGTGTGAGGGATAGAGCAGAGCTCAAGAGATCCCAGCGCATCCCTCTCGCCGCATCACTGGTAATGAGCCAGTGGAGGCTGAACACAGGACTCTGTAAGATTTATAGAGATTCGTTCAGGAAGACTGAAAGGAAGCATTGATAGTGCATCCCACGATAATATTCGAAACGAATGATCAGAATCAGAGTGTGAGAGGCAACAAAAGAGGTCATTTATACCAAATTTATTCCTTACTTATAGGAAAAGGGTTCAGAGAACTTTGGTGAAAGACTATTTTCGGTGAAAGGGCTTTGGTTCAGAAGTAGAGATTTTAAAATCCATTTTAAGATCCATTTTAAAAACTAGTAATTTTAGGATGGGCTTGGTCTTGTGAGGAAGCAGTTTCCGAGCAAGGCGGGAACTGTCACTCTGGACTCGCTGAGAATCCTACATCACCATGTATATTAGACCTTGAGGCTGAGTATTGTCAACTCTATGAATAGATAAGGGGGTTGGAGAGAATTAGTTGAGATTAGACGAAAACATCCCCATGTTTTCGACTAGTCTCAACTAAATCTCTTTCATCCTTTTTAATATTGTAATATTGTCCATTGCACAGATCAGTACGGTCTTAGCAACTCAACACAGTTAAGCAGCCGCTTGTAATTATTTCGAGTTCCTCCTAGAAAACACAAAAGAAATTTAAACACTGTCATAATGATAAGTCATAATGCTAAATACATTTTCTGCATAAATTTGGTATTATTAATTTTAGTACTGCAATTATATTAAATTATTTATTATCATACTTGTCCTGTTGCTTTTAGTCATCATTTGCGACATCACCGAACGAAAACAAAACATTGCTTTATATTTTACGATTGAAAATGGACAGGATATAATTATGAAAATATTTATGAACCAATCGAAAAATAACTGGTCAGTTGAAGTACCTTCAAGAATGGGACCGCGACACCCCAGCCTGGCAAGTTGGGAGATTGAAGGAGGATGGGTGTGGCTCTATAGTTCAAGATCAAGGAACGAGATCCGACCTTGTGCCGGCCTTCGATGTTCGTCCTCTCGGCTTTCATCTAACTGTCCCATGGCTCCTTCCTTCTTATCTTCGTTGTTCCTATCTTATGGAACTCTCTTATACGATTAATATAATTAGATAATAGATCTTGGTTGGTTGATTGTTCTGAAGTTTTAATACCGCGTATACCATCTGTACTGTATAGGTACAGTACCAGTACTGTTATTATTGGTATTATCATTAAAAACAGAATTAAATCAAACAAGAAGAAAAATAAAAATTGAAGGAAGGTAATTAAAATTAAATATCGTGACAGAAACTAAAAGGAACCAAAATTCATTCCATTTCATGACAATTACTGGAGCTAAACAAAGCATATTCTGAACTTTCGTTATTATTTTAGCTTGCTAAAACATTTTAGGTGATGATTCCTCGCCGAGGTATATCGGAAAGCAATATTGTTCAAAGAGGGGGACTTTTTAATTGGAGTCCCCGCTTCCTGACCTGATTCGTCATAAAAAAAAAAATAGAAAAATCAAACTTCTATAAATTATTTTCTACAGTTTTATACCAACTATAATATTTCGAGGAGAAAATTCAAACCTTAAAATCTATGTTAAAATAGATTTTTTGAGGTATCAAGCTCACCTTAAACCTTAATAATATATAATCATAT
>NW_027113923.1:247054-257051 GCF_000696795.3 Halyomorpha halys
TATATATATATAATTGGAAAATTGTATTTAAATATTTTCATTTGATTGCCTATTAAATTGTGTGTTCAATAAGCTTAATTCGGGAGAAAAGGGCATAACGATAAATCGAATTTAAGGTTGGTAGCAGAAGATGGCCTAGGGATCTTCTCTAAAAATGTTATAGGAGTTCTATCAATGGGTAGATTCTCCACATGTTTGTATCTTGTCACTATGTCACCTACAGCAAATTTACTTGTTGTATATGTGTTATACAGTTGTAAATAACAATAAATAAATGATTAATAAAAAAGGTTGGTGGAAGATATAGTTATTTTTGCCAATTCATTAGCTGAGACTAAAGAAATGGTCAGGGGACTACTTGAGCAGTGTGAAACCGTGGAGTTGAACATTAATATCTACAAAACAAAGATAATGACGAAATCACAGAAATGAGAAAAAAAGTTAATAACAACGAAATCAGTTTTGTCGATAAATATATTGGGTTTAGGATAATCCATCTAATTCAAAGAGAGAAGGGAGAAAACAAATAATTGATTCACATGGGATGGATAAAATACTGGTGCATGAAACGCACAATTATGAAAAATTAGTCCAGCGGAACGTTCCAATAATCCCCTGGCGTTAGCTGCATGATTTGGACTACCTTGATTGGACCCTGCAACGAACCTTACAATGCCACAAGGCAATCCAAGGCAGTAGTATGCTAGTATACACTTGTCATTTTGTATTATTCATTTATATGTATGTATTGTATAAATTTAATAATAAAGGAGGTTACGAAAAAAAAAATATATATATATTAGCGACGAAACAAATACAATTTTTAAGAAGTATGAATGGTATAAAAAAACACCACATCAGCAACAGAAAAGTACAGTCTAGGATTCAAGTTAAAAGCCTAGCAAAAGAAGCACATTTGAAATGGAGGTGGGCTGGACAAGTTGCCAGACTTGATACGAAAAGGTAGTCCAAATTTGCAACAGAGTGGATACCAAGGTAACAAAAGAGAAGGAGAGGAAGAAATATTACAAGATGGCGAGAAGAGATAGTTCAAAGAGTAGGATACTGTAGGACTACTGTGTCTAAGAATAAGGTCGTATGGACTAAAGTTATAAAGAACTTATAGTAAATTATCATTTATAGCTAAGTGTTCAATCACAGCATAAGAAATATTATATTTAATTATTAGCAAATTATAATAAGTTAATGACAACAATTTTAATCAATGAAGAAGTGGAAATTTTGCGAATTGTTTATAAACCAGACTCATACCTCCTAAGGGAGAGGCTTTTGGTTTTGTAAAGAATCTAAATAAAGCTGTCATTATAATTATAATTATGTTCGTCGAAACGCACATAATAATAAAGACATTAAGAAGTGCAAAAGAATTTAATTTTTTCCTTGAAACATTCAAACATTATTATTATTAAAAATATGGAAGAAACAGGAATAATGAAAGCTAGAAAAACAAAAAAAAAAACACTTATTCTAAGGCATGTTGAGAATAACAATGAATGTACATTTGTCCAACTATATTTGAAAATACATTTTTTGTTTCTTTCATATTCATTAAAGAAAACCGTAACAAATGTAAATTAAAACTGGCCATATGTTTGCATTAGACTGAATACGAAGTAGTAATGAAGAAAACAATAGTGTGCGACGCAAAAATGTTGGTTATAATCATTAAATATAGTATAGTATACTTAATGAAGGCTCCCTCAAACGTAAAGGTTTTATGGGAAGGGTTATAAAGTTCGGAAAAAGAGAGAGGGAGGACTCGCATTTCATGAGTGATTTTTGGTTTGAATTGAAGTAGTTAGAGGAAGAGGGTTGATGAGATTGGATAATAAAGTGAATGAAGAAAGCAAGAAAGAAATTGCGGTGGTAATCAGGGAAGTCTCTTGCACCTGGGATGGTATTATAACTTACCGCTAGCTAAGGGACTTAAATCTTTTATTTTACAATATGGATTTATTTTTGTTTTATCATTTTACTAATTAACCACTTGAATAATAAAAACAATTTCAATTCCTCTTAGTGAAAAGAATCTGATAATTGGATATAAAAAAATTCAATCAGGAGATTTGGCACTAGAGTCTCAGATCACCACACTTTTGTAGCAGGAACTCGCCATTTAATAGTTTTTCAATAGGTCGGTGATTTATAACAGCAAAGGAAAAACAGAAAATGTTTAGAAATCATAATACCAAAGACAAAAAAAAGAAAGAAAACTCTTCTCTTGAGTTTATTCCGAGACTTAAAGTATATAAAAAAAATTTTTCAATTATTTTAGGATTGGTTTAATGGCTCCGAAAAAATGTATATTTTTTGTTATTTACTAAATTAACAAACATTTTTTTAAAATAATAGACTATCAATAATTTTCATTATAAAAATATCTTTATATTTATTTTTCTATTTTTCAAATGAATTATGTAGCTGCTAAAATTCCAATTAAATTAATTTTTTTATATAATACATAAAACATATATAAAAGTAATTATTATTTAATGAGCCAATGTTAAACAGTTGAATTAATAGTTGTAAAATATGTAATTATTTATCTCATCAAGTGAAAAAGGCACTTGACAGGTAGCAATTCGATTTCCGGCCGAGGTAGTAAATTTTGTCAAATCTTGCAGCAGTGTCACTGCGTTCAAAGGGGCCTATTCCAGTTCCCATTAAACGGGTACCTGACCTTTCGCCAAGAGAGCAAACCTCATCTTGCTTCTAATTTATTTGGGAGGCCCTCTTTTAAGTTGGATGAAATCATATTTATAGACCTCCTACGAAATAGTAGTATTGTCGCTTTTTGGCTGATGATTTCGAAGGCCCTGTTCGAAAGAATTGTTATAAAGGGAGTATATTTTGTCGGATTCTGTATTTGGTAATATTTCATTGATAAGAAAACACCACGTTTCACTCAAAACAGTTTTATACTTAGTATATCTATAAGTACAGGGTGTTCCAGAGGAATTTTCAGAACCAAAAATTCAGAAGATTGCTACAAACCTCTTCTTTCTATCTCAATCCGTTTTCGAGAGGAGTGATTAAAATCAGTCATAGTTAATTTTAATCACTCCTCCCTTCAGACTTTGAGCAAATTCATTTGCAAATTTGTTTTAGCTACATTGTCAAATTAATCTTACCAAATTTTACAATGTAGCTAAAACTAATTTATAAGTAAATTCGCTCAAAGAATGCTCAATCAGTACTCGTCATAAATGTTTTAAAGGTAAATTACCCATGACTTTTTGCCCCATACAACCCTTTAATAATAACTTATTTATTCCTATCGAACAAATCGGTTACTTTGGACATCCGGACAAACGACTTACTTGGAATCCTGAGACTGAAAAGACAGGAAACTGCTCGTCGATTCCACCTATTACATTTACTAGACAGAACGTCTTAACTTAAACTAATAACAAAAGGCTCATTTATATGGCTATAACAAGGCCTATCTGGACTAAGGAGTTGTGCTTTAGGGCTACACTAAACCATCAAATTTCTCTCGTATCCAATCCTTACATTCCAAAATCCTTAATGCTCCTTTGTCAAAAAACAGGACCTCAATATTCCATATGTTGCCGATTTCACCAGAATCAGATACGAATCCTTCCATGGTACCTTCAGTACCTGATAATCCTCCAAGGCGTATGAAATGAAGATGGCCTCGAGATCTCCTCTAGAAATGTTTTTAGAGTTCATACTATTGTATATCTAACATCAAATTGACTTGTTCTATACATTTTTAATACAATAAATACATTTTTTTTTTAAATGTTGATTAAGAAAGCTCGTCCCAGAGGACGGATTTGTCGGGTCCTCGCCGATTCCTAGTTTTAATTAATTTTATGATGTAGCTCAAAATAAATAAATTTCAATGACGGCTCTACTCGTTATTAGTTTTCAAAATTGATAAGGGTACCTCATAAGATATCGGGGGCAGAACAGAAAGGGAAGATTCTCTTTAAATATTATTAGTTTTATAATCACTATTCGAGATTGTACCGTCGTCTTAAATGGAACAATACTGGTTATAAGTAATCCACTTCAGATGGTGAGGCTCTTGGATCTTCTTCATCGATATAACTCGGAGTACTTTCTTGATTCTCTCATTTCAGATGCAGTACCTTCTTGTTCTTTTCATGATCCTTCTGAGGAACTTTATGCAACTTTCCTGTATGTCTGTTAAGCTAAGAAGCACATGCGAGTACACTTATTTAGAGATATGGAGTCTTACGTTTGTTACTAATTCCCTCTTCCCAACCACAATATTGCAAATCTGGTTGAATATTGAGGCAAAGGAATAAAAAATTATTTTTTTAATTTTTCTTCAACTAATAAAAATAATATTAAGCGAATTGTTTGTTTAAATAATAAGAATTGGATTTTTTTTTATAATAACTTTATTGAAATTTACAGGCGTGTAGAGCAACTACCCATTGGTAGCACTCTAATGACATTTTACATTAGCTGGTCTCGTGGCTATCTTCTTTTCAGGCACCTCGAAGGATTGTCAGGAATGGAAGAGGATGCAAGGTTAGAAACTAGGGGGGTTTGAATGGTTAGGAAGTTTATAATGGAAGGAGTGATATCTGGTTCGGGCTAGATCGGTTACATAGGGAAAATTAAGTTCTTTATGTATGATTTTATTTGTAACAAAGTAAGGAGCATTGAGGATTTTACGAAGGATTTTGGATTGTAAGGATTGAATACGAGAGGAATTCGAAGGTTTAGTGGAGCCCTAAAGCTCAACTCCATATGTCCAGGTTGGCCTTATTACAGTCATGTAGATCAGGCTTTTCTAATGTGTTGGAAGTTTAGAACGTTTGTCTAGTAAGTGCTGTAATAGTCGAAATCGACGTGCAGTTTCCTGTCTTTTCAGTTCTTTTCTTGTGTGAGGATTCCAGGTTAATCGTTTGTCCCAATGTAGTCCAAGGTAGCGGATCTGTTCGACAGGGGTAAGAGTTTCATTATTAAATGAAACTGTAGGGCAGTCGGTAGGTTTACGACGAAGGGTAAAGGTGATTTGATGGGATTTGTTGGAATTTAAGAATTGGATTTGAAAATATTTTATTTAAAGAGTTATTCTTTGTGATCTACAAGAATTGAAAATCAAATTGTCCGCTGGCAGAACTGTCTCACCTATCGTATATAATATACTAAAATAATTAATACTTACACTCTAAAATATAAATATTTAATTATTGACGTAAATAAATTAAACATGACGGGTCACTAAATTCGGGAACGTAAGCCTAAGTAAAAGTTGGTGACCCTGAAAAGAACTTTTATCGGGCCTAGGTCGCTACCAGCTGGCTAATCTACAATTATCAACCTTGAGGTGTACGGCAATTAATATGTTTTTTTATCTGGTCCCGAAATTAAAATTTTCATTTAACACCGTTCCCAATATTAAATCAGCATATGTAGGCAAGTCTTTTTCTTTGTTTTTTTTTTTTTATATCTACAGAAATTTACATAATTCTCTAGTACAAGTGAACATGCTAATTCAGATTAGTATGAGTTAATGAGAAACTTGTATTACAAAGACAATATTACAAAGTCACTGAGATTTTTTTTATTTATGAGAGCTGCTTTTCTCGAATAGTGGTATATTTGACAAGATAATAAAAGGGAGATGGTCCGGCGCGGTCAAATAAAAACTCAAATCGTAAAACTAAAAAGTAAATAAAAAGTCGTAAAACTATTCATTATGAGCTTACGTTTCGTCCCACGTTGCTAGGCTTCATCAGGGCTAATATTAAGACTATTTGAGTTTTTTCTTTATCACACACAGTCAATCAGGGATCTTTCAGTATGACAAAACCATTTTTATTTTACTTAGACTTTAACATGTTACAAAGATATTATCATAGACTGGGATAACTTTCATTACTGAGATCGTCCTTAAGACTTTTCTAAAGCTATTAGAGTCGTTACAAATGAATTCCAGTATTCGGATAAAATTTATGAAATACGTCAAACACGTAATAAAACAAATTTTTTGTCAGATGTGATACTAATATAATAGCAGCAGATTTGACCAAAAATTATTATAATAATTATTTTCAACTTTACTACAACAACTATTATTTTATTTTTAGTTATTTATAGATTTTTATTTATTTATGATTTAATTTTATTATTATTTATATTTTCGTAGGTTAGTACTGAAATTTTGGTATGTCCATAAATTTAAATAAAAGTTTGTATAATACACTAGGTATTTGTGTTGAGACTCTGAGAAAGAGAAATATGAGATGAATAGCGAGAATTAAAAATAGACGGCTAGGAAGAAAGAAAGAGAAAAAGAAGGAAAACAAATTGGTGAAGGAGAAAAATTAAATATAGGGAAAAAACTGACGTAGTACTATATCATGATGTATGTAGTAATTTATAATATATACTTATAATGAGAAAAAAATAGTACAACTTTGTTAATTACTTATGTTGTTAGTATTTTTATATTCTCATAACTTTTTACACTCAAGTCCTCAATTAAGAACCCATTATAGATTTTTTTTTTACAATTTTAGATAGCATATAATAGTAAGTGATATACAATAAAAATAAAATAACAGTTTTCGACTTATGTAGTTTCACAGACTTGGTAAGACAAATATAGCAAGACGGCACAAGGAGGAAGATTAAACTGAACTTTTAGCAAAATCTCTTTTCTCAGGTCATTGCCCTTTGAGCATTTACTAAAACAGAATAAGGGAATAGGAGACACCAGATGTGGCACAGTGGGATGTAATGGCCAATACGTGCGAAAAATGCAAATTATATCTTCATTATATTGCAACTTTAATATTTAGGTGTATAACCCTGTGGACAATATATCCTTGTAATTCATTATTAATTCCTTGAATTAACCTTTCTCTTAGAAAAAAAATACTGATTCAGTTTTGGGTTTTTCGGTACTTCCTCATATTACTGTGGTAGTATAGGGTGTTTTTTTAAGCCCGATAGAACTTGAAATTGTAAAAAATAACACAAAAAATTAAATTGTAATCAAAATTTTTTTTTTATTCGAAAGATCAATACGTGACATTAACATTTGAAAATGATTTCGGGCATATGGGCACCGCGGCTGTTCTTGACGAAGCGCATTCTGGACGTCCAATTTTGGGCCACTTTTTCGAACACTGCTGGCCGTATGTCACGAATAACACGAACAATGCTGGCCTCCAAGGCGTCAATTGTTGCTGGTTTATCAGCATAAACCAGTGACTTCACGTAGCCCCACAGGAAATAATCGAGAGGTGTCAAATCGCACGACCATATGCGGCAATTTTGCTTATTAACAAACCCGTTAAGCCAAAAATGCGCCTCATCGCTGAACACAATTTTACAGAATGCGCTTCGTCAAGAACAGCCGCGGTGCCCATATGCCCGAAATCATTTTCAAATGTTAATGTCACGTATTGATCTTTCGAATAAAAAAAAAATTTTGATTACAATTTAATTTTTTGTGTTATTTTTTACAATTTCAAGTTCTATCGGGCTTAAAAAAACACCCTATAGTTAATGATGTAGGAAAACGATCCTATCAAGGTAATGTTCCAAAATGCTGTTAGACACAGGTTCTTTAATAATGATAATAACACTAAGATTAAATAATGTAAAACCACTTTATTGGTTAAGCTGTTTTCAATAAGAACCATCTAAAATATAGTATGACATTTATAAAAATTACCCACAAATTTACTTTTAGAAAACTATTTTAAAATATCTTAAATAAATTACTATTATTTAGAAAAAAAAAAACAGAACAATTAAAAAAAGTGAGAAAAAAAAACTAAATTTACTGAATACCATATAACAAGATATGTGGGAAACGTACTACGAACTATATGGTACCATATCTGTTCAATGGCTTACGAGTAGAGCTAATAAATATATCAATCACAAAGAAAACCAAAAAAGAAATATTTGATTGGTTACTTTCTTACTTCTATGATTATCAATGACCAATTTTGATTCACCAAATGACCCTGTCTACCTGTAGTTGTTTTAATTTCACTTAATGACTTCGATTCATTACATAAGGTTGGGGAAAAATAAATCCATTATTTTTACATGCGATTCAAGACTTTATCTAACATTTTTCAGATTGTCCGATTTGGGTCAAATATGCACCGTTTTGTTCTGCAATTTGTTACCATTTTAAAGGTAGCTTCATAATGCCTCTCTCATAGAAGCCTTCGTCCCTATTACCAATAAAATTTAGTAACCAATTATCACAGTCTTCTCTTGATGCCAATTTCTTATCACCAAGAATGTTTTGCAATGCAAGAAAAACTTGATAATCGCTTGGTGCCAGGTCCAGACTATATAGTGGATATATAAGCTCCCGGAGTCTCTGGCAAGTCAATATAGATGTGTGTGGCCTGGCTTGATGGAACACGACAGTAGCCACTACAGTAGTCACTACCGCGACACATACAAACATTTATCACTCTAAACCTGATAGTACTACAATACGGCAGTAAATGCTATCGAGACAGTAACTGTCATATAGTTGAACACATTGCTATCATGACAGTAGATTCACTCCCGTTATATGTACAGTCAGTTATCACACTAGACCTAATACCACAATACAGCCATGGCAGTAAGTGTCATCTTGGCGAAAACAATTATACAGTTTAATCATGTAAAGTGTAACAGCCTTTAGCGTGACACTAGCTTCACTACTACTACTACTACGTTTACTATCAACTATCGCGCTGGATATTGTCTGACAGTACTTTCATGACGGTAACTATCATAAAGCTTTCACTATGGTTGTGCCCATGGACAAATGAACAAAACAAAATAATAGACAAAAATTTTTTTTAATTGTTTAAAAATAAACATTAAGCTATAATTTATTCAAAAAGGATTTTTTGTTTAAAACTGTACAGTAGTATAGTTAAAAAATATTGTTACTTAAAAAAAATGTATTCATGATTTTTATATATAATTTTATTATTATCCATTTTAATTTATATATAGTTATTTTATCGTATTTGTTTTTATTATTATCATTTATTTACTTTTTATTTTTAGCCAATATGCATATATATGGTATGCTTGTGTAATTACATCCCTAATATCTGTTGCCCTAAAGTGTGACATTAGACAGTGACATGTATTATTTCAATAAAAGCTTTATAGAAATAAAATAAAATAATCAGCAGGCGTGAGGGTCCCTGTATTATAATATTATTCCAACCATGTTTTTGTAGATTTTTATTATTTGGGTTAAAAATTTACTAATTTTCTTGTTCTTCAGGACTAAATGGTCCCTTGCTAGTTTGGACCCCTGCTGTCTCCTACCACTAGGACCCTCACCTGCCATAAATCTATTTTGTCCTTCCAACGCTCCCGTCTCAGTCCCTTTGCAATAATAGCAAAGATACCTGCCCGCCCTTACTTATCCGATTACCCTCACCTTATTAATGCAACTTATTTTTCTTTAGCCGTCTAATAACTTTGATATTCTACCATCTTAGTTTGCTAAATCTCCCATCTTCTTCCTATTTCCTCACATGTACATCTATAAATCATTAATTTTATTATCAAGCCATTACTAACAGCATAAGCATAAATCAACTATAGACGAGTTTTTTCTATTTAAGGTATGGTTTATCCTTGGAACCTATTGCCTGCTTGAAATCGAGCTGTCCCTTATATAGTACACGAGTACATAATTTATTCCTTGAATCCTTATTTGTACTGTTTCTAATAAATAATTAGCTTCCTATGACATCAGGGATCTTCGTTATGGAACTATATATACATTCATAATACTTCTACAATGATATGTGTTTTAGCAAATTAAAGGGTGTTTTTTTAAGCCCGATAGAACTTGAAATTGTAAAAAATAACACAAAAAATTAAATTGTAATCAAAAATTTTTTTTTATTCGAAAGATCAATACGTGACATTAACATTTGAAAATGATTTCGGGCATATGGGCACCGCGGCTGTTCTTGAC
>NW_027113923.1:258420-277695 GCF_000696795.3 Halyomorpha halys
GCCAAGCTAACAATTGAAAACATAAGGTAAAATAAAAATAAAAACTTCATAAATAAAATAAAGAGCATAAATTGAAACAAAAAAGTCTTTCAAGATAAAATAAAATGAAATGAAAGAATAAACAAAATTTACAAAATTAATAAATATAAAATAATATACTGCTGGATGACTTCGGGTCAGAGGCGAAATGGGTTCTGAACGATTGTTCAAACATACTTGGATCCACGTCTGTACTTGATCTTTAATCCGTTCAGTATTCGAACCCTTAGTTCAATTAATCACGACAATAGTATTCATAAATACAGTGGACTGTGTTATATATTTATCATCATCAACAGTCGAAATGTACAAAATCCAAGATGACCACACTGCCAATTATTGATGGCAGACAGGATGTATTTCTTGTAATGAACTATGATGATTAAATACTAGATGACTAATTAGCAACAACTCATTTTCAAGTCAAAAGCCAAAAACGTGGAAAAGGTCTGGCTCCGGACTGTATTGTCGAATAAAACACTCAAAATGTTCACTTATACATACTGAACGCAGACAGGGCTGGTTTGAATCTATAATATACTAATTAGCATCAACTGATTTTAAATGAAGATCGTCCGCCTGTTTCTTTTACATTTAGTTATAACACAAATATATATTCATATCTTTCTTTTCAAATAAGATAAAATTCTAATGAAAACAATACAAATAAAAATAAATTTAATCAAATTGAACACTATGACTAATTAGCAAATATTTAAAAATTAATTATTATACATGGCGTTAACAAGGGTAATAAATTTTAAGACCGAAACGGTAAAATTGAAAAGCCATTATGTATACATCATTAATAGCTTAAACTTATAATAAAATGAAAAAAAAAATAATGGTGTGGCGTGTGTGAGAAAAAGGAAAGTAAAAGGGAAAAAAATGAACAAAAATAAGCACTGATAAATATTTGGAAAGCTCAGCAAAATACAAATATTGAAAGGATTAGGACGAAGGTCAATTTTATTTCACTGTGATAAAGATACCAAGTAGACATAAGTAATTTTCCGAAATATTTTGTAGTTTAAAAAAAAATTAAGTAAAATTTATGGATTTTAGACAGGATATTGTTGTTATAATAGGGTAATCTATGTATTTTTAACTAATATTTAAATAGGTTTTTATTATTAGATTATTGTTGCATTGTTTTTCAAATTTGTAGTACACTGAAGACGGAGGAGAACTAGGAAACATCGGTGTAGTGTATATAATTTTAAACAAACGAAAAACAAATCACAAAATAAATATTTATATAAAAAAACTAAAATGATGTAGACATTGAACGATTCAACGTTGACTAGTAGTTCACATTGAACGACGAAAATCGCCTACAGAGAGCAGTATCTGTAATTTTGGCCGATGATCTTCCTATATCCACTTAATTTAGAAATACAGCTAAAATAACCAATTTCGAATTTTCTAAATTTATTGGTGACCAGAACTGTACTTAGGCGTTCTGGTGATGTGTCCAGCCCAACGCACTGTGGCTCTTCACATATGTATTCCCATAGAGATCATAGATCTCTAACGCCAACTGTGTGTTCATAATCTTCACTCCACTCCCACAAAAGAGAGGAAATATGATTTAGAAGTTTCATTTGATCTCATTAAATAATGAATCCAAGGGCTCGGTAAACTAATACTAGGTAATAGTGTAAGATTGTAATACAATATATTGCGCTGATAATTATCGGTCTAGAAATTGTAAGTGCGATAAAGAAACTAGATCTCGTAGCAATAATCGTATATGGGAACGTGAGGGAGGCTTCAATGTCATATTAGATATAAAATACTGGGTTATCTAACTTCTTCCAGTCTAATATTATGTAAAATAAAACAATATTGTTGACTTGGCTGTACAATTTTCTGCTAGCAGCCATGATGAAGGCTAGAAACTCTGGCCGAAACGTTTGGCACTATTAAATAAGTAATTTAAACTTATTTGTGATATATTCTGACCGAAATCCCCAACCATCTTCTCCTCATAAATAGAAATATTGATTCGGAATTAAGTAGAAAAATAAGTTCTGCCAAATACGAATCGAAACTGATTAATCGCATTAATTTCACTTAAATGTTGAAAAAAAAAAACAGCGAAAAACCGTAGGTTAAAGGGTATACAGTCTGGGCCAAAGGTTGAAAACCCGTGTATGATAGCCTCTCTCATCTACAGCAAACCAAAGAGTAGGGGCAAGTGATGCGGTCTTAGTGAATCATAACTGACTCTCGAATATTATTGCATGTGCATTTATTTTAATGCAAGAAACTCATCCAACAACCCTCCAATCTGCATAAGGAGAGGGAAACCAATGTCAACCCTTTACTCCACTAGAAGCCCGAACCTCAATCAAGACCAAACGGTTCCTTGGCTCATATTACATACATCATATATATATATATATATTCCGGGAAGGTTGTGCCTTCCTTAAAACAGTGGAACAAGTTGTAGGTGCTTATTTTCAACTGATCTACATTAAGAAAGCTCCTTTTCACGATGGTATCAGGCTTAGAAGCGAGCTGAGTTATTCATGACTGTAACCTGGGTAACTGGTAGGTAGTAAGACATGGGGACTATAACTGCGTTATCCTGGAGATTGTTGATTACATACTTACGGACCGCAACCCCTTAGAGGCCTCTTAAAACTTCTAAGGGAAACCAGACTTTATGTTTTCTTCGAGAAAGATTTCACTCAGCTTATTTGTGATAAAACTACCAGCAGTGGTTTTGTGAGGCTCTAGCCTACTTAGACCAAGAAGAACACCTCCTGGAAGGCCAAAGGATAAAGAAGGCGCAGAAGCATGATACCAAACAGAAAAATTAATCCACATAATAGTAATAATAAAGGCTTTGCAAACCCGAAGGTTCGATGCCGATACCACCAATCGTTCTCTACATACATCTGTCCAGCGACGCCCTACCAAACCCAAATCTATTAAAGCAGTCTTAACGCGATCCTCCTATCTACGTTTTGGTCTACCCCTCGGACGTTTACATGACGGTTCAGTGTTTATTAACATCTTAGGGATTCCATTCCTTGCTCCCTCAATCTAACACGCCCATCTTATACACCGAAATACTATAACCTGAATTATATTTACTGAGTGCAGTTCCCTCAATTCAACGATGTGTAGCCTTCAAATTCTTCGGTAAACTCAAGCATCAGTTAAGCATAAAAAAGCAACAAAAAAAAAATCCTAGATGACAGAAAAAATCTATAACCTAGCCTACCATCCGTGTTTATTCTCCATAACTATCCCGCCAATTTTTTATTTGTCACTCAAATCACATGATCATTCAACCCATGATGATCCTCTAATCATTTCTTATTACTATAGATCGGTATTTCGATCAACGAAGCAGTTGCGCCGAGATTTGCTTAGGTCAGTATGTGCTTCCTCGATAAAGAGTGAACTATGATTATTAAATGTATGTATATGTATACTGAAAAAACAACAACCTAAAATAGTGGTAGAGGTAATTAACAAAAATCTTCTGCGGTTTTTCTCCAAACCTATCCGGTCTTTTTTTTTTTTGTCATCCAAGTCCCGTGTTCATTCAGCCCTTGATGATCCTCGAATTATTTCTTATTATTAGAGACAGGAATCATGGCAAACGAAGTTGGTTGTCGCTGATTGACCGAGATTCGCTAAGCATATACACGTCAGAATATGCTTCCTCCGCCACGAGTGAAGATTTTCGATACATATATACAAAAAAAAAATCCTAAAATTGTGTCAAAGGTGATTAAAAAAAGTTGCTTCTTTTCATCAGAATGAGGAATATTTACATTTTGTTTTAAAATATAAGATCTAATTCATGTAAATTATGTATAAACAAAATATGAAATACTCAAATAATCGATACCAAACTTTTTTTTTTTAATTTTCGATAATCCCGTATCTCTTAAAACTTCGAACTTCTCTTGATGCATCTTGCTTAAGGACTCTGAACTGTAAAAAATTATATGATTGAGTACATTTGCCGGGTAGGCAGTCAGTTTATCGATTAGCAACCATTTATAAATTATACTTTTAAAATGAAAATCAAATACGAACACAAATAAAATGAAACACAGCTGTATTAATAACCATTAATAATATGAATCCCGTAGACCGCCGGAGGAAGGGAACCCTGCAAACTGGTCCATATTCTCCTTTTTCCCAAGTTCGCCCACTACTTACGCTAGTTTTTATTTCTTTTTGGGGGCGTGGTCCTACCAAAATAAAAGAACAGCTCTTCAATCCTTGAGCCCTAAAGTTGTATTCTTTTTTCTCGCTTTGTCAAAGTGTGTCCACATCAGAGGGAAATAACGTAATCGTGGAGTAAAAGGTGCATTAGCCAGGTTATATTTCTACAGTGGGAAGAGGCTGTAACCTTTTATGGAAACGGCTGTCGTTTTTTTGCTGAGTTTATTTCTACCCATTGTGTCTTGAATGAGGGGTTAAATAAATAACGTTGGTACAGGTCGTGTACGTCCTGCCTCAACTACGAATAAACTCAACTTTTTTTTTTTTTTAATTTATTTATTGATATTTACAACTGTATTAAATACATACAGTACAGGTACTGGTACTGGTATTTGGTGGGGGAAAGGTCCGGCAAGTGGGCTTAGTGGTCCTTTTTGCCAACCCCTGACGGCTACCTGAGTGGCCACCACGCACTAACTAAGGTCCGAGTGTCAAGATTCATTCTTCGGGACAGCCGAAAAATGAATGTTTAACTGCCCCAGGTGGGAATCGAGCCCACAACGTCCCGAACCGAGCACACAGGAACCAACCCCAACCCGCACGGCTGCCACGTCCCAATACATATAATAAGTAAATGTTATGATTATATTACAATAAGTAAATGATGGTTATATTACTGTGAAATGGTACAGACATGTGGAGATTCCACCCACTGCCAAACCAATCAATAATAAAGCATTTATGTTTTAATTATCTCATCAATACAGCTGACATCCCAACCAATCCAAAAACTATCCTCACCACGTAAGCCGAAGACACAATTATGCTAGCAGTTAATAATAACCCTTTGATTGCACCCCGAACTCTGCATTTCCATATCAAACCTACCGACTCCCCTACAGTCTCCTTTAATAATATTGCTATTACCCCTGTAGAACAGATCTGCTACCTTGTACTACAATTGGACAAACGACTAATTTGGAATCCTCACACAAGACTGGAAACTGCATATCGATTCCAACTATTACAGCACTAACAAGAAAATGGTCTAAACTTTCAATTCATTAAAAAAGACTAATCTACATGACAATAGTGAGGCCTATCTGGACTTGCGGAAGCGAATGCTTCTTACTTAGTCACAAATAAATTCATACATAAAAGCCTTAATGTTCCATATGTAACCGATCTAGCCAGAACCAGATATCATTCCTTTCATTATAAACTTCCTTGCCACTCAAACCCATTAGTTTCTAACCTTGCTTCATCTTTCATTTCTGACAATCCTCCGAGGCGGCTGAAAAGAAGGTGGCCTCGAGACCTTATATTGTAAAACTGTTTTTAGAGTGCTAACAATGGGTAGTTTATTTGCATACCTGTATCATACCATTATGACCTTACTCCAAATTTACTGGCTTTATTTCATGTACTGTTGTAAATGTCAATAAATAAATTTAAAAAAATTATCTCATAAATTTAGATAAAACATTAGCCGTTTACCCAATATCAATATTGATTCCAGTACATACTGGTATTTCAGATATGAAATTCAAAGCACAGTAACAGAACCACGTTTGCAGCAGATCCCCTGAGGTAGGTGTCCTTTAGCAAAGACAAGGACCAGATGAAAGGACAAAGAAAGGCTCTCAAATTATATTAATTCAGGACACGCCTAGCTGCTTATCTCCTTGACAGTGATATTCAACAGATACTTCTTGTGACGTTAGTAATTATTAATTCTTTTTATTTCAATAGATCAGACGTCAGGAATCATTAATATCTTTAACACTTGGTCTGATATTAAAGGATTTGTATTTTTATCTATATAACAAAATGTAAATTAAGTATTAGATAATTCAATTATCCCTCAGTACTAGTGTAACATTATAGTATTATATTATAAACATTGTAATACCTGAAAAGTATTTGCAACACGTGCGAGAACTCGGCTTCTGGGCAAAAACAGAATAATCCCATTTGGTTTGATTTTTTAAAAGCAGACGAGTGATAAAAAAAGTACTTTAGGCGCCGAGTTAAAAAAAAAAAATTTAAAATGGCCGTAGTGACAACATAACTACAACGAGATCATGAAAAAAAAAATCTTAAATTTTCTGAATCAGAGGGTAAACAAAAATTGTGGGATGCCCAGTAAATAAATTTCAAAATAAATAATAAGCCAATAAATGATAGATTAACTATTTTTAATTGAAATTCTATATAAAATAATAGAACCCTGGTTTCTACATTTGAATTTTTTTATCCATAACGTGATAATTTTTTTATAATTTTTTTTTAATACCTTTATTGACATTTACAACTGTATATTACATAATACATTCAGTAAATTTGATGTTATTTAAAATGCAGTGTTACAGGCGTATAGAGCAACTACCCATTGGTAGCGATCTAATGACATTTTACATTAGCAGGTCTCGTGGCCATCTTTTTTTCAGGCACCTCGGAGGATTATCAGGAATGGAAGAGTCAAATTTCTAATCAAATTTCTCTCGTATCCAATTCATACATTCCAAAATCCTTAATGCTCCTTTGTCAAAAAACAGGACCTCAATATTCCATATGTTGCCGATTTCGCCAGAATCAGATACGAATCCTTCCATGATAAACTTTCTAACCATCCAAACCCACTTTTAATCTGGCTTCACCTTCAGTACCTGATAATCCTCCTAGGCGTATGAAATGAAGATGGCCTCGAGATCTCTAGAAATATTATTGGAGTTCATACTATTGTATATCTAACATCAAATTGACTTGTTCTATATATTTTTAATATATAAATACATTTTTTTTAAATGTAGACTAAGAAAGCTCGTCCCAGAGGACGGATTTGTCGGGTCCTCGCCGATTCCTAGTTTTAATTAATTTTATGATGTAGCTCAAAATAAATACATTTTTTCAATGACTGCTCTACTCGTTATTAGTTTTCAAAATTGATAAGGGGACCTCATAAAATATCGGGGGCAGAACAGAAAGGGAAGATTCTCTTTAAATATTATTAGTTTTATAATCACTATTCGAGATTGTAACGTCGTCTTAAATGAACAATACTGGTTGGGATGGTTAAAGTTTTATTTGTAATCCACTTCAGATGGTGAGGCTCTTGGATCTTCTTCATCGATATAACTCGGAGTACTTTCTTGATTCTCTCATTGCAGATGCAGTACCTTCTTGTTCTTTTCATGATCCTTCTGAGGAACTTTCTGCAACTTTCCTGTATGTCTGTTAAGCTAAGAAGCACATGTGAGTACACTTATTTAGAGATATGGAGTCTTACGTTTGTTACTAATTCCCTCTTCCCAACCACAATATTGCAAATCTGGTTGAATATTGAGGCAAAGGAATAAAAAATTATTTTTTTAAATTTTTCTTCAACTAATAAAAATAATATTAAGCGAATTATTTGTTAAAATAATAAGAATTGGATTTTTTTAATAGTAAATGTATTGAAATTTACAGGCGTGTAGAGCAACTACCCATTGGTAGCACTCTAATGACATTTTACATTAGCTGGTCTCGTGGCTTCTTCTTTTCAGGCACCTCGAAGGATTGTCAGGAATGGAAGAGGATGCAATGTTAGAAACTAGGGGTTTTGAGTGATTAGGGAGTTTGTAATGGAAGGAGTGATATCTGGTTCGGACTAGATCGGTTACATAAGGAACACTAAGGTCTTCATGTATGATTTTATTTGTCACAAAGTAAGGAGCATTGAGGATTTTATGAAGGATTTTGGATTGTAAAGATTGGATACGAGAGGAATTCGACGGTTTAGAGGAGCCCCAAAGCTCAACTCCATATGTCCAGATTGGCCTTATTACAGTCATGTAGATCAGTCTTTTGTAATTTGTTGGAAGTTTAGACCGTTTGTCTAGTAAGTGCTGTAATAGTCGAAATCGACGTGCAGTTTCCTTCTTTTCAGTCTAGTGTGAGGATTCCAGGTTAATTGTTTATCCAAATGTAGTCCAAGGTAGCGGATCTGTTAGACAGGAGTAAGAGTAACATTATTAAATGAAACTGTAGGGCAGTCGGTAGGTTTACGACGAAGAGTAAAGGTGATTTGATGGGATTTGTTGGTATTTATCTTAATCTTCCAATTACTTATGACTTTTTAAATTTGAAATTTTTGTAATAATATTTCCATGATTAAGTGACTAAGACAGATTCAGATTTAGGTTAATATTAATCAGGTAAATTAAGTTAATGGAAGTTGCATCTATTGTTTTTTATTATGGCTATATACTAGAGGGGAAAAAATCCTACAAGAATTAAACATTTTCTCAAATATAAAATAAAAAATGTATAAAACTAAATAACTTTCCAGGTTACTAAAAAAAATTCGAATGGAATCCAAAAAGAATTTTTACCCCTTTATTTAAGCGTTAACTTTTTATTTATAACTTATTTAATGTTATTTACAACTGTACACAAATATATACAACAAGTAAATTTGCTGTTGGTGATATAATGACATGATACAGACATGTGGGGAATCTACCCATTGATAGACTCCAATAACATTTCTAGAGGAGGTCTCGAGACCATCTTCTTTTCAGACGCCTAGGAGGATTATTAGGTAATGAAGGTGAAGTCAGATCAGAAACAAATGGGTTTGGGTGTTTGGGAAGTTTATCATGGAAGGATTAGTATCTAGTTCTGGCCAAATCGGCAACAAATGGGACATTAAGGTCCTGATGTATGACTTGTTTTATGACAAAGTATGGAGCATTAAGGATTTTGGACTCTAAGGATTGGATTCGGGAGGAATTCGATATCACCTGTTACCTTATTGAACGCAATTACCCCAGGCAGTCCTAGCTGGACTCAGACGGTAAGAAAGGACAGTTGAATCTTCAGCGAAGTTGCAGATGTTGATGCAAAAATGCTCAAGCATAACAGAGGTGTAAAAAATATAGGAGAGAACATTAAACATTACCTTCTAAAAACAATTAAAAATTATACACGAGTACAGCGGTTCTCAAAATAAGTTCCTTTGATGATTTTATTTGTGACAAAGTAAGGAGCATCGAGGATTTTACGAAGGATTTTGGATTGTAAGGATTGGATTCGGGAGGAATTCGTTGGTTTAGTGGAGCCCCATGGCTCAACTCCGTATGTCCAGATAGGCCTTATAATAGACATGTAGATCAGTCTTTTGTAATGGATTGGAAGTTTAGACCGTTTGTTTTAACTTTTAAATTATCATAGCTCATATTCTTTTCTGAAACTAGATTGCCTGGATTCCTAAAGTTCATATCTTATTTTTAGACGTTCATCTTTTTATAAGCCAAAATTTTTTTAAAGGTACTAATAGACATAATTCTCAATTACTTTTTTTTTTTTTTTAATTTATCACATGTTAATACTTTATGTTCTGATTAAAGGAGGAAAATTAAATTTAAAAAGAATTTCATCCAGTAAAAACTGAATAAAAAAATAAATAAATAAAAGTGAAGGTTAAAAGATAAAACGATAATAACTTCAGCAATAAATTGTCAATTTAAAAACACTTAAAATAATTTTAAAAATCCTGACGAATTCATAAAATTATAAAATAAATAAAAGAATACAAAAGAATGAAATAAAATTTAACTTCCATTCAAATAATTGAAACATGATTCATCTGTTTACAGTTCCATTTTTGTCCTTCTACGAACCTCTTACCTTCTATTGACTGAATGAAAAAAAGGAGACATTTGAAATCCCAGGAATTTCATAAATATTAATAAACTTCGTAAGTTTCCTCCCTAGAGGTAAGATTTGTTTTAATAATAAGTTCTTTTACTCAGAGGTGGTTCTGAAATTAAACAATGGAACTAGAAACCTTTTCATTTCTTCGAAATATTACCAGTACATCTTTATTTTCCCCTTCAAGTGGAAATTAGCTTATTCTCGACATAAAAAAAAATGTTTTCCTCAAAAAAATATTTAAGCTTGTTATTGCAATTTATGTCCATGCTCTAAAGAACACGCTACATTTTATAGAATTTATTTAACACTCTCTGCATATCTAAACTGAAGAATTTTTCTTGCGACATCATTGAATAATATAAGCGTGTTCTGGGGTAAGTGCCAGCGGGGTAGCCCCATTCTTCTCGGAGATACGTATTTAAATATGAGTACGTTGGAAGCACACTATTACTACACAAACATAATTAAATTTAATTAATTTATATGAGGATAAAATGATTAGGGGCTCGGTCAGAGAATAACACAAATAAGTTTAAAAAATCGCTCAAAATTTCTAGCCTTCATTTGGGCTGCATAAAAGGCGTCAGAGATCCAAGTATTTTTACTTATTACTGTTATTATCTGAACACACCTATAATCAGCTTCTCCTCATATATATTATCCACGCTCTATCTTCTCATCATTAATTAATTTATACTATAAATCATTTCCTCAAAAAATAGTTAAGATTGTTATGTTCATGCTCTAAAGAAGATGCTGCATTTTATCAAATTGTGTTAAAACTTTCTGCATATCTAAACTGAAGATATTTCTTGAAACATCATTGAATAATATAAGCGTGTTCTGGGGTAGATGGGTAGATGCCAGCGGGGTTGTCCTCTTTATCCTCAGAGATACGTATTCAAGGATAAAATACAATTAGTTTAAAAGTTTTAAAAAAATTGTAAACTTCAACGCCAAGACTTAATGTTTCTTTTATAAGTACAAGGTCACCTACTTAACTAATTAACATCCAACATTTATGTGAAAAACCAAAGGACCAATCACAAAAAAAATTTAATTTCAATATATAATAAAACATGTATTTATTACTCATATTTTATATCATAATTTTGTTGGAATGTGATCATTTCTTTTAGTGATGTAACAGTATTCTAAATAAATAATTCTATGTATAATAAATTAAAAATTTAAATCTGTACCGCTACAACTCATGAAGGATCAGGGGTTCAGTACTTTGTAAGGAAGTACTGTTACTAAACCAACGGTTGTGCAAGGAGGTGGTTTGTTCAGAATCACGCTCGACCGCCAGATTTTTACCCAATTTAAGAGGCTGGGTGGACCCCAGGAGGGCTCCAGAACCCACAGGAAGTTGACACACGGCTACAGTGTAACAGAAAACAATTTTCTGCCCAGCCGGATAAGAAAACTCGGGTCCTTGGAGTTAGTAGCCACATGCTTTACCCCGTGGCTACCGCTCTCCCTATATACATAATAAATAAATGTTATAATTATAAGTATTCTAAATAAATAAATGACAGACGGTGTTTGGTTAGGGATGGTTGGATTTTGGTTCCGTTTTGTTTTAAAGTATTACATGAGGACAAAGTTTATAAATAACTTGATTTGATCTTTATGTGTTAACTTTTGTGCGTTTATCAAACCAATTTTGTAATAAATTTAAGTATAAAGTCTCTGTACGTTGTTTTTTAACTTCTGATTTTTAATTTAACACTCTATTTTTGAAGTTTAGAAGTTGTAAACACATTTTTATAAAACTAAAGGATGTTATAAGGTTCAGTATTCCAAGCCCAGGTCGTATACCTCTGCCTTCTTTGGAGAGTCTTCCAACAGAACCCTCCCGGAAGAACCTATATACAGGGCCTTACCCCAGTCATGTCGTCTCCATGCCAAATCCTTGCACAAACAAGGAAAGGGGGTTGTTTACCTAAGAATTGGAAATGAGAAATATATTTTGAAATTATTGCCTTTGCTGTATCATTATCAGAGGTAATATTTTGATAACAAAATTTTCTAATACATTTTAAGTAGTTTTATAGAGTTTTATAGACTACATATATAATAATAATTTATTTTATGAAAACTTATATCATAAATTGCTTTTTAAATAATTTTGTCATAAATAAAAGCGTTCTACATATTTAATTACTAATTATTGTTTTCCTGCTGATTTATTTGAGAAACCCAATACATGAAGGTAGTTTAAATACCATAATTACTATTATTATCTTAATTGGTAAGATAATAAGCTCGACATCAGTCACGTTTTAATAATCAGTATTTTTTTACACATTTATTGGCAATTATCATTTTCCTTATTTCTATCCGGTTGATTGATTTGAGAAAATTGTAAGTAAAGAAGATTAAAAAAATAAATTTTAATACCATAGTGACCCTTATTTCTTTAATTGGTAACAGATGCCTATTAGCACTCAAATTAAAGCTAATTCAATGTAATAAAGTATTTTAAACGTTTATCTTCGTAGAAGTAGTATTTATCATGATATTTGCTAAACGAATCTTAGCATGATTGCTATTTGTTCGGACTTAATAATAAATCTTATTATATACTGAAAAAATAATTTGAGAAAAAAGATAAATAAATAATAAAAATAAATAAATACAGAGCTCATAGCAGAATATCTTGCATCAGCCTGAGCTTGAAGTTGGATTTCGTACGTTAGAAGACCTTGTACCTTTACCTGCTAACCAAGAGAGGAATTTAAAAAAACATTTTTTGATCAATACTTTAATTGATTCTAATTGTGGTTCATGATGCAATCGACTACTTTACATTAACCTAGGGACGTCTATTATGGTTCTTAGAACCTGGTTTTGAAAGGACAGTAATATTTTTAATGAGGTGTAGATAGTTGACCGTAGATTAATGATTGGAGAAGTTTGTCGGGGGGTGCGGTCAGCAAAGAACAACATAAATAAACAAAACCATGTTTACTTATTTTATACCGACGTTTCGACCTGAGTTTCAGGTCTTCATCAGGGGTTGTGGCGTAGAAGGTAGGCCTGCAACTGGAAAGTAATATTTTTATCTTGTTTAGTCTACATTTTCTGATTGAGGGAGACCCCTCCCCCCTCAGATTTGAATAGAAATTCAAGATTGTGCCATCTAGTGGCAGCTATATGAAGTAGGCTTAGGTAACCATCTTGCCTTAGAGAACAGAAGAGTAAACAGTACCTCAAGAGCCACGTCATTTTGCTCATGTTCACTCAAAATGAAGTGAATAAACTACACCCACTCAGGCGAAGGGGCGGAGGCAGAACGGAGGAAAGAAGAGAACAAGAGTATGCACCATCAAAATGGTTGGTATGCTCACAAATCATCAAGATACCATTAAATCGTAATCAATTTGGGTAATATTCCCCAAAATTTATCCCGGGAAATTGTTACGGTTGCTATGGTGAAAAAAAACACTGGCGATATTTGCGTAGACAAGAGGTATTACGGCTGTAATGGGAAAAACAAAACACAAGCGATATGTTCACACGAGTGGGTTATAGAGTAGGAGTTGTAGCAGGTGTCATCCTAAGATTTCTGGGGAAGGTGAGACGGAAACGAAATATCAGACAATCTTATGTTCTGCCAAGAGTGCATCCAAGGACAACGTGGGGTTTGAACTAAATTTTATTTTGTTTTTATTTTATATTCACTTTTATACTCTTTTGGATAATAATGTAAATATAGTTATTAAGGTTAAGCATTTAAGTTAAGACTAAGACAACCTATAAGTTTTAATTGTTTTATTAATCGATGAGAATTCTTTTTTTTTTCCTTTTTCATTCTGTGTACTTATATTTCTTCTTATTATTAAACTTTTGTACATATAGTTCTGCTGTTCTTTCTCTGCTTTCAACTTGTTAATTTACTTATGTTTTTTATATTGTTGTTCACGGAATATTACGATAATTCAACAGGTGGGTAGGTAACACCCCTTGGTTTTCTGTTATCTAAATGTAAAGGTATTCTCCAGTGGTCATAATTCAACAATTGTTTACATAGGGGTATATTTTAGTTATATTGTGGGCATAATGCTCCGGGGTTTTCGTTATTTCCAAGAAAAAGTAACGTGGCGCCTAAGGAGTAATTTATTCTTTATTGTTTTTTCTTTTTTTTCCCCTTTGCAATTATATTTATTTATTTTTTTTATTTTTCTTTAACTCACCCCCTTCTCCGCTGAGCGTGGGCAAGTGTAAACGATAAATATATAACAAAGGATAAGTCAAAATTTGCAGTTATAAAATATCTAAATTAAACATTTTCTATTAGGAAAAGAATGCAGCATTGCTAAGCTTGCGTAAATTCGGGTTTGTTTAATATTGATATCATCCATTTAGTCTTCAAGGAAGTTCCTTTATCAATAATAGCCAAAGTCTACCATTTATAAACATAAAAATTATCTTTTCCTATTTAATATTTATAGATGCAAGATATCATAGACTTCCTTGAGGACTGAAGAGAGACAGATTCCCGAAACTGTGTCCAGCCCGAGAGGCCTTCCTCATACCACCTGTTGGCCTTGGGACACGCCTCAGCTCCACCTTACAAACCTTTTTCGTTATTTTATTTTCCTAATAAGCTCAACTGTCGAATTAATTAGCAATACACTTTGGTGCAGTCACTTTGCTTTACCAATATACCGCTATCAGTAGCGCATCACCAAGTTTTTGTCGACAAAATAATTGGGGAACGATTAGAAAATTCCTCAATAAAAAGACAAAGTAAATCCATTATTATGTTCAAGCTAAAATTGTGACCTATAAATCTCCAATTTTAATGCTTACCAAAATGAGTATTGTTCAAGTGCATAATTTCCCATCAAATATGGTAATATTTGATCAGTAAAAATCGGAAAAATCGGTAGATTTTTACGCTTTATTAACTACTTAAAATTATTGCAATGAGGTTAAAAGTGGCCGAACCCTTGAATATCCTGGAAACTTCAAAATTCCAAAAAAAAAATTTACAATTTTTTTTTTCTTTATCCAATTCCATCTAATTGTTGTTCAATTCCTTCGAGAACCTAATTTCATGAATATGGCAAAAGATAGAAGTACTTGGCCAATCCAAATAATGCTATTTAAGAATGAAATCCAATTGTGACCTAAAAACGTTTCTGGGTTCAGCCAATTTTGCTCTTACAACCTCAACTAACCGCTATATGTTGCTGTTTTAAAAAATGAATAAATTACAAAGGAGCCATGAAAAGAATGATTTGATGATTAAAAATAATGAAGACCATTTTTTGTAAATTCATATTTTTTCTTTAGAGTGTTACCAACGGGTAGTTTCTCTACACGTCCGTATCACTCAATTTTAACTTAGATCAAATTTACTAAATGTATTATAATTTACAGTTGTAAATAGCAATAAATAAATAAAAATACTTTTTTTTTTCTAGAGATACCAATCAGGTAGCAGACGTAAGGGGCCTTTACTCCAAACATTGTAATTATTATTAGCAGTTACTAGCGGAATTAAATAATAATTGCTATTTTTAACAAAGATTTACCATAAGTAATTAATTAGGTGTAGGAATAGTTAATATTTGAAGAGAAATAATAAATAAAATATAAAAATATGCAGCACCAGAAAATTTTCCTAAACTTATTTCGGTCAGTTGTGAAACTGGTGATTTATGGGTCACATTAAGCACAAACATAATAAATTTTCATTTACTTATTCTTTTTATTACAAGATGATCAAGAAATTTTCATATAGTTGTTTAAAGGGCCGTTACTTTACTGGCTTGTGACTGAAGCGGCAACGGTTCGAATACGGCCTGGTGAACGACTTTTTCATTCCTGTGGCGGTCCCACGAAATGAAAACCTTACTCCCTGCCTCAGCATTCTATATGTAATTATTATTATATATTAGAAATGACCAGATAGAGGGTATTAAAAAAACAATAATAATAAATTATTGGTGCTAAATGTTATATTTTTGTAAATACCAATCCAATATTTACCTACAAATTGCCTACACCCTTTATCAAATTTGGAAGGAGAAAAAGGGGCTGAAGAGGTTAAACGCTAAATCATGAAAAATTGGTGGGGAGGGAGAAAAAAGTTTATATACCAAATTGCTTTTTTTAATACCAACTAAACTCACATAGGAATTCCCAACCCCGTGACTAAATTTGGAGGAACTATAGAGGTGCCATAAACATTAAAAACCCGAGAAAAAATAACTAAATTTTTACTGAAATTACATACATAATTACATACTGAATTTTAGGTTATTTGATTCAAAAGTGAACGCTGGTGGCAGTCGAATTAAGCCTTTGAATATATTTAACAGGCTCTTCAAAATCTACAAATCTGTTCTCGACTTTTGAACCCCCTCTCTTCCCCTCCCAAAGTCCTTTGGAACAGTACCAACATAAATTATTTTAGGGGAATAACAGACAAAGAATACAACAAAAATTATACATCTACAGTGAACATAGATAATAGCAAAATTTCGTTTAAATTTTTTTATTGAACCGGTATAAACAAAATCCAATGTTAATAACATTTTTGTTAGAAGGAGCAATGTTTATAACATTACGTTTTGGCCGGCGTAAAAGATAGGCATGAAGTGTTAATATTAACTGTTATTAGCATTGCTTTCTCCTGTTTATACTCATCCTAAGGGCCTTTAAATTTTTTTTCATAACCAAAACATTAAGAAATTAAAAGTGAAACATTTTAATTCTTTTTTCTTCGTTTAAATTTTTCATATTTAAAATCATTATTTTCAAGAACCCTTTATAATTGAGACGTTCGGTCGTAAATCATAACTGACAAAATGAATAATTTTACAATGTTAAAATTGTTATTAATCTTAATGTAGCACGTCGATTTCGACTATTACCGCACTTACTAGACAAACGGTCTAAACTTCCAACACATTACAAAAGACTGATTAACATGACTGTAATAAGGCCAATCTGGACATATGCAGTTGAGCTTTGGGGCTCCACTAAACCTTCGAATTCCTCTCGTATTCAATCCTTACAATCCAAAATCCTTCGTAAAATCCTCAATGCTTCTTACTTTGTCACAAATAAAATCATAAATGAAGACCTTAATGTTCCCAATGTAAGCGATCTAGCCCGAACCAGATGTCACTCCTTTCATTCTAAACTCTCTAACCATTCAAACCACCTAGTTTCTAATCTTGCATCCTCTTGCACTCCTAACAATCCTCCGAGGCGCCTGAAAAGAAGATGGCCACGAGACCGGCTAATGTAAAATGTTATTAGAGTGCTAACAATGGGTAATTTCTCAACACTGTAACAGTCCAATTTAACTTAGATCAGATTTACTAAATATATTATAATGAACAGTTAAATAGGAATAAATAAATATTTAAAAAAAAATCTTAATGTTTTGTCTTAAACCTGCAAAAATTTACCATAACATAATATCCCATTATTCTCTTAAGAAAACCAATTTTTTTTTTTTAAAGCCGGTGAACACAAAATAGGAGCAAAAAAGGAAAAATGTTATAAAAAATATCAGTTATCATGTGTTCACGACCAGCCATGACAACGCCTTAATTGTTACGTCGCTGTTGTTATCGTTTCAAAAATGCCCTTACTTTTCTAATATAGAACAGATTTTGAAACCTATGCAATAAATTAATAAATTTTTCATGAAGAGATTATAGGTGTGAACAGGCCCTATTCTATACACTCTTATATGCTAAGGAGTAGAGCCGCCCTTATACTAAGCCCTTCTAATCCATCTATTGTACATATAAAAGGCATTCAAACGGCACGTTATTCTATACAAAACAAACCTTTTTAGGCAAAGGATGAAACTGAATAACGTAAACAATGCCTAGGCAATTCCTATTGTCGGGATTAGATCTTTTTGTTGAAACCTCGTTACATATTTGAGAATCATTATTGTTAGTGAGTTGCTATATTGTCGGAACAAAGTAGAGGGGGTTGCATATATTCTATTCTACTTAAAAGGGAAAATGAAGCCAAAAAATGGGAGTTGACCACGCCCTCGGTGCATAGGTTCACATTGATTTGAGCCATCTATAGCATTTTACACTTTTATAATTAAAACATAACTTAAATTTATCTATTACAGTATGTTCTACATTGCTGCGATACAACTAATTCAAGGTTTATCCCAGAACTGAATAGGAATGAAATGGAGGAAGGTAAATGTTGGTTTGTTTTGATTTTTCAAAAACATTACCGTTATTTTTAACTGGTAGTTAGTCCGTTATTTCTGTTTTGTATTTAGTCTATTATATTTAGTGTTGTTAATTATGTCTTATGTGTTTATGTGGTAGGAGTAACACGAATTAGAATTTCGTACATCTGATTTTTGGTTAATGGCCCGGTTTTTATATGTTTCTTATAGTCATCATGTATGGTTTTAGTTATATGACGTATGTTTTTAGACCTATGTTCTGTTTTTCTGAAATGTGTGATAAGAGCAGTTTGGTCAGTTAGTGGTTTTTTTTCTTTTTTTGTTATAGTGGTACAACTATAATTGTGTTGTCTATAGCTCAAAGAAAAATAAGTAAAATGCATACAAATAACAAAACCAAGAAAGAGATAGGAGATTTTAGATAAATATAACAAAAACAATTATCAGATAGTTAAACGATTTAGGATGGTGAAATTGAAATATATATCAATAATAAACTTTGAAATAATGAAATACAATAGGATATGGTAACTAATAGGAATAAATACAATTTCTTTTTAATGTGCATAAAATTACAACAGATTCATTTCTATCGTACATATTACAATATCCTGAAAATGAGGAAATAATATCTTGAAAGAATGATGAGAAGGGAACAATAAAAATATGAAACAGTAATGATAGACTGTTCCCAGACTGATAAAAGGAAAAATATGAATTTCCAAAAGTAATAAAATTATTATCAACGCCAATAGATTTTTCGAGTAAAGAAAACTTGTCATAGAACAGAAGGAGTTAATAGACAAATCTGAAACTTGGGATAAAAAAATTAAAAATGAACGGTTAAAGTTTGGTAAGGCAGTGTAGAACGCAGGTGGTGACCCAGTATATTAAAGTTAGCTTGAGGTAACGTCCACCAAAGAGATGGGCTCTCTAACTTGTAACGAGGGGACTTAATAATCTTACCGGCTACCAATAAACTAACTTTCCCGGAAAATTGATTTTGTTATGCAAATGAATGCCCATGGTTAGATCAAGCCCCTTTTTCAAAGTCGGGAGGATAGCATGAATTTACAACAGGTTATATACACTGAATTATAATAGGTTCGGAAGCTAGCACGATTAAATATCTAGTATAAAGCATTTCA
>NW_027113923.1:277790-288124 GCF_000696795.3 Halyomorpha halys
TATTATAATTAACAGATAAATGTATGACTTGGAGAGCTATAAGTAGGCACTCAAGATAGTTGATAATAGGTTAATGTTTTTTTATATGCTGTTATAGTATATAAAAAAGATTAGCCAACATGGAACGAAGAAGACCATTAATCACTCCAAAAATATTATTCACCGTACATCTAATTTTAACGAAAGACGTTTTTCGGTGAAAGGGCTTTGGATCGGAAGTAGAGGAAACATCCCTCTTACAACCAGTAATTTTATGGAAGGACTGGGAGTTGAGAGGAACCAATTTCAAAGCATGGCGGAAACCATTATTCTGTATTCACTCGGAATCCTACATCATCATTTATATTACCTAGGTTATCAACTCTACTAATCCAATTGATAAGTGAAAAATAAAAAATGCAACTAAATACAGATAAGCAGCCGATTGCAAAATTTTCGAGTCCTCCACCTTTTCTAAATATGGAGGAAACAAAAATATAAATATCCTCAGACACTCAAAATTTATGTATAAAACATGAAGGAATAAAATTTTGCTCAATATATGTCTGTCCGTTTTTAGTCGAATCTATATAATGGGCAAACCATCAACTATTGATTGTGTAATTTTGATATTTTCTGTAATTGTGTAGTTTGGCATCTAGGTAGTCCCATGTCAATTTTATCAAATCCCATCTATTAATTTTGCTTACAAACGATACCTATAAAACGATTTTTTGTAAAATTAATCTAGTATCAATTATATCACATTCCATCGACTACTTCTCCTAACACGCCTATATTTCAAAAACAGCTCTTTCCATTTTAAATTCAAAACTACAAATCATTTTGTACCAAATAGAAATGGTGAGGAATATTTCTTACATATCTACTCGACAGGACGTTTTTCTATCAGCCTAGATTAAAAGCAGAGATGAAATTCGTTAAAGGAAAATAAGGAAAACGAACTTAACATATATGAGTGATTTTTAAAATACAGGTAATTTACTAAACTCAAATGAATTAAATGGTTAAGTAAAAATTTCAAATTAAAATTTCATTATTAGTTTGCTTGATAGTTCTTTTTAATAATAATAATGAAGGGTCGTGATGGGCTTGGTACGTTGTAATGCGGAGGTGATTTTTTCAAGATCTCGCTCAACCGCCAGATTTTTCCTCATTTAAAAGTACCCACTTTATGAGGCTGGTTAGACCTCAGGAGGGCTGAAAAATCTATAGGGTTGTCTCACAGTTACAGTGTAACAGAAAATAACTATCTGCCTCAGCTGGATTCGAACTCTGGTCCCAGTAGATAGTAGCATAGAACCTTATCACAGTGCTGCCGCGCTCCCCGATAGCCCTGTTAACTAAAATAATTCAGATTTATTTTTATTTTTAGAGTTTTTGTTGCGAATAGCTCTTAATCTGAAAAACATTCAGATAAGAGGAAATACGTCTGAATATGGAGAGAATATATCTAGAAATTAATTAGTTGGTCATACAGATAAGATGGATGAGATAATTATCACAACTTCTATACTTGTTGTTTCCTAACGTGATAGGTCTTAAACAATTTGCCCAGCAAAACAAAGGAGGATGGTTACATGTTGCTGTGAAAATAACTCATGCTCCATTACTTCCAAGTTATGAAGTAGATTTTTCAAACCCCGCAGTACATTGTACACATTACTAAGCTCTGAAAAAATATTTATATTCGTATTAACATGCCAACATTTTGCAAGCTTGTTCCCTCACTTCAGTATCTAACCCAGCATCGTGCATTTTACTTTCATTAAGGCATCATCGTAATTCTTCTACATAGATATTCTGATTTTTAATTTAAAATATATTGAAAATGAGGGATTTATTACATCCACGAGACAGAGAAATATAATCATCTTTTTTAATGAATTGCGAGGGACTTCCTCAATATAATAATTAAGAGAAAAATAAGATAATCAAATTGTATATGTTTTAGGAAACATCGGGATGTATTAAGACATAAAAAATTCATAACGTAGGCGAAAAGTTTTTCCCTCTTTTGTTTTATTTATTTAATACCAGATCGGTCTGGTTACATTTTTTTTTTTTACAATTGATTATGGGGTAGTATAGTCTCGTACAAAAGACATCCCTAATTATATACAACGTTATAATTAAAAATATAAGATACAATAAATAGATAAAAATAATACTTCTTAATAAAAGATGAAAGTAAATTTAATAACCAAAATAACGACATCCGTAGAATTAACAGAACAAACAATTTCCTTCCAATGGGTAAAAAAACAAAACAAATAGAGAATTAATAAATATCAAACTTATAACAGATGTCCTGCAGCAGCCTGGGCTTCAGTCGGGATGAGGTTGGGTTTCTCAAGTTGTAGATCACTACTCTTTAACTGTCGGTAAATGTGAGTGGAACTTCATGAACCGTTTCTTGATGTAATCCTTTATCGACTCCATTTTTAATTCCCGATACAATTGGCTATTTCGTTTAAACCAAGGAGCATCCACTGTAATTCTTAGGAATTTATTTTAAAAAGATTTTCCGCGTTTCGATTTATCAAAAGACTACGAGTTAACAAATACGCATGAGTAAGGCTAATACGATATTTTGATAAATAAAAATTAAAATAAAAGATTTTGGTATCAATCAATAATTATATACTATCAAAATTTTTTGAAAATCGAAGTCGATTGATTGGCATTTTTTTTATTGCTTTCAGGGAATACTACTTGGTAATATTTTGAAGCATGAATACACTTTTTTAGTTTTCGAGACATTGATTTATATTAAAAATATCGTTACATATAATCTTTTCAGTTCTTTGAGACTGGTTTTATTGTTTAAAAAAAATAATTTGTATCAAAGTTAAGTATTAAACACTATTTATTATTTCATTCTCAAGGGCAATCTTAAATATAAATTTAACCCTCTCATCAAACAATTTAAAACTATTTGCAAGTTATTGTGCTTAGGTCAATAAATATAGTCAAATCAACCTATGTTGTGACTTTTCCATTAAATTTTAAAACTTCTAATTACAGATTAACTTAATACTATCATCACGATAAGAGAGTGATAATAAATTTATTCAATCTGTAATTAAAAATTTAATGGAAATGTCACAAAATTGGTTTATTAGACTATATTAACATGAGCAGAGTAACCTGCAAAAAGTTTTTAAATTGTTTGATGTGAAGGTTAAATTTGTATTCATGATTGTCCTTGAGGATGGCCAGCGTGGCCGAAACGTTGGACATTTAAAGAAATAATAAATAATGTTTGATACAAATTATTTTATTTAAATAAAAAAAAATTTATAAAGTAACATGCTGGTCTGAGGAATGATAAAAGAAAATAGAGTTCCTAATTACAGCATTAATTCTAATAGAAACTATTCATGTAGTAGTGATTAGTCTAAATATTTTGATCATAACCGATTTTTTTAACATAAAAATACTTGAAGCAGTATCGCTTTTTCACTATTATCACATCTATTATGATAATAAAACCCAATATAGAACGTAATATCCAATGTCATATACAATTATTATTTCAAACATCTAATATTAACATAAACACCATATGTTTAATGACGATCTAAAGAAACTAACAGAAGCTTTTAGAACTATTTTTGTAGTACGTGAACTGACAACTGGGAAAACACTCTAAGGACTTTAAGATAACAAAAATAGCAAGGAGAAACAACAAACTGACAAGTAGAGGCAGGTTACATCAACTGATATTTCACTTGAATCTGGATGGTAGATGGAAATACCACTCTTCTCCATTTTATGAAAAATGTAGAGCATGCTAGAAGATTAATAATGCCTGGTTTATTAATTTCGCAAACATCACAAACCTCAACTTCCAATTGAGGATTCCTCTTATTAAAACTAAGAAGTTCTAATAGTGAATATTAAATTAAAATGAAATATTCTCCTCTCCATTCCAATCTACCAGGTAGCCCAGTACCTAGACCCCTTAGATTTTCCATTGAGGCTAGGGAATAACTGTCAAGGAAAAGACAAACCAACTATTTTAATTTTTATATTCTTCTCTCTATTACCAATCATGGGCAAAATCCTCGAAAAACTCATTTTAAAACGTTATACCCCATCCTAGATTCCAATCATACAAGATCCTAGATCCTGATCACCAGTTTGGATTCCGAATTTCCCACTCTACTATCCAGCAATATCATCGTGTGGTGGACGTTGTCTCGTCTTCTTTGGAGCGCGGAATGTACTGCGCGGCAGTCTTTTTGTATGTAGAACAGTCTTTTGACCGAGTCTGGCACCGGGGACTGCTATACAAACTCCTTAGATTCCTACATTCTCATCATACGTTCCTTTCTCATCGATATATTATTCAAAGTAAACCACAATGGTTCCTATTCATCCCTCCATTCTCAGTCCGATGGTGTTCCTCAGGGTAGTATCCTCGGTGCCATCCTCTACACCGCCTATACAGACATCCCAACGAATCCTAACACTTTTCTCACCACGTATGCTGATGGCACATGTGTGCTCGCTGTTAATAATAACCCTTTGACCATAACTCTCCAATCCCATATCACAGCCCTCGAAGAATGGTGTCGTAATTGGAGGATAAAAATAAATCCCAACAAATCCCATCAAATCAACTTTACCCTTCGTTGTAAACCTAGAGTCTCCTTTAATAATGTTGATCTTACCCCTGTCGAACAGATCCGCTACCTTGGACTACATCTGGACAAACGACTAACCTGGAATCCTCACACAAGACTGAAAAGACTGGAAACTGCACGTCGATTTCGACTATTACAGCACTTACTGGACAAACGGTCTAAACTTCCAATTGTAATAAGGTCAATCTGGGCATACGGAGTTGAGCTTTGGGGCTTCACTAAACCTTCAAATTCCTCTCGTATCCAATCATTGCAATCCAAAATCCCCATTGCTCCTTACTTTGTCACAAATAAAATCATACACAAAGACCTTAATGTTCCATATGTAACTGATCTAGCCCGAACCAGATATCATTCCTTCCATTACAAACTCCCTAACCATCCAAACCCACTAGTTTCTAACCTTGCTTCCTCTTCCGTTCCTGACAATCCTCCGAGGCGCCTGAAAAGAAGATGGCCACAAGACCTGCTAATGTAAAACATCATTAGAATGCTACCAATGGGTAGGTATCTTCTGTAACACTCTAATTTAACTGAGATCAAATTTACTAAATGTATTATAATTTACAGTTGTAAATAGCAATAAATAAATAACTTTTATATTCAAGTGAAGCTTCACAAAAAAATGAAAACAAGCATGTTCGTAAAGAGGTTTTCAAATACTACAGAACAATGTAATATCCAAAATTTAAGTCTTATCGGTATTGTTTTTGTTGAGTACTAGGGAGTGACCCTACATAAAACGGCTCAAATATTTTTCATCACCTTTAGAAAATAACAAGTGTTTTCTGATTCCCTTTAGTTTGTCCTAATCACCTTTCAATCCATAATTTTCTTTTGTGAGGGTACATTGGAGGGCATTTTATATATGTGTTAGGAAGTGACGGAAAAGGGTACGACTTAGGTACAAAGTTCTATAGTGATTGGTGTATTCCACATAAAATTCAAATTATGTTTTATAGCAATTCTTGACATAACGATTAAAACATTGAACCATTTTTATTTCTTTTTTTTTTTTTTTAATTTTACTACAAAATAAACTGGTACCATATATTTTATAACTAAATAACAATTAATGATTAGAGCCTCACAGTGAAAAGGCAATGTGGTCCTCAAAGAGGATAATGACAGAAAAATAAAATCATTCACATTCAGTTACAGGTAATTTTTTAAATAGCTCAACAACTGAAATAGTATCAAACTTAGTGATCTATGTCGTTTAATAATACTATAATTAACACTTATCTTACGTTTTCCTCCATCGGTATCTTATTTTCTATTTTATAGAGCAACTCTTTGAGAAACATCAGAGCTCTGAAAAATCGCACTTTACTAATTATCACATTAAGGAAGTTCATCCAGAATTTTCTTACAAAAATAAATTATCACTCCCGGCTAAAATTGGGCAAAAATCAGTTGCGATTAAACTATAACTAAAATGTATATGTATTCATTAATGAACTAATAATGTATAAACATTGTACGCACGTTAATTTGAGCCAGTTTTATCGTAAATAATTCTTATCCAACTCAACTGCTGGTTTATACAGGGAGTCATGAATGAATATGCAATCGTGAAATGTTTGTTTCTCGCGAAACCAATTTCATTCAATATTAAATGTCAAAGTGTAGCTCTGGTTTTAGTTGAAAATGCAAACCACCACAGTTACCTAGCCCTGAAGGTGCTTTTAGTATTAAACTCATGTTACCTCCTCACCACACCTTCCTGTTCCCTAGAGGGTAAGAAAGCGTTAGATAGAACATAGTTCCAGGACTTAAGAAATTCATTAAACACAAGCACGTTCAAGTTTATGCAAAAGAACTTTGAAAAATAGATGGTCTGGCAGAAACTGTATATATCTCCAAGTAGTTTTACAAAAAACTAAAACAATCATACGACAATAGTTATAGTTTTTTGTAAAACTATCATGATTTGAATTTTTTATAGCTTGATTATCGACTTAAATCTCTCATAATGTTTCTGACCGAGAACCACAGATAGAAGAATTAGGAAAAGATGTAAATTTATATTCAGTTTCAATCAGATTACGCCACAGCCATCAAATTAGATCGATCAATATACTTTTATTTGGTTCGGCTTTCGATAATCCGGAAATATTTCTTCTTATTTATTTTTTATTTTTGCTCTCTCATCTACCAAAGATAGACTAATTGTAATAATTGGTCTAATTGGCAAAAAATATTTTTCAAAAGCTTTTTAACAGTTTAGAGACTACTTGGATGAGAAAAATAGTTTTTAAAAATTTTACTTTCCTGTGGTAGTCGCATACAACTTTTCTCCTTACGATACTTAGTTAACATTTATCTCTGGATCATGACCAAAGAGGTTAAACAAATATTTTAGACCAAAAATATATATAATTCGTGATTAAACGATAATATGAGTAAATTTAAATGGTTCACTAGTATATTCTATAGTGATGGCTGTGCTAAATATATAATGGGAATCGAGGTGCGCTCCTGCTAGGTGGGGTGAGAATAGACCAAAAGGGAATTCAGGAAATAAGTTCTCTGCGGTGGCTTGTTATAAAAGCTACTAGTTTAGCACATAGCAGTGTTATGTTTGTACAAATCAATAAGTGTTATCATACCCCTCTAATACAATCTTTAAGACTCAATTTTGACTGGTAAAAGTTTCAGTTCTGATGATATGAAGAATTAATTTAAAGCAAGATTAAGTAATTTATGTATCTTCACCTAAAGTATTACTAGTAGAATTTCATTACTGTACTTTTTTTTTCTATAATGCTACCACATCATCACTAAAAAAGATAATCTTATAGGACGAGACTATAACCTTTTTTAATTATTTTATATGCTATTAGCTTATATTATATTATATATTATATTCATACCGTTTTTCAATTTCAGGCGCTTTTTAAATATTGCTCGATAAAACTATCTTAAAGTCTCCTCTTCCCGTTTTAGCTAATATTTCATAAGTGATATAGGACCGTCGCTGCCCGGGGGTCTTAGCGGGGTTGGTCGGGCGGGGAAGGATTGCCTTTTTTGTGTTATGATCTCCTCTTCGGAGATTGTGACATGTCGTACATCGACCAACCTACTCGCTATAATTGTCTGTTTAAAAAGTCAGATAAATAAAGCTACCATGGAGGGCGGGAGTGGAGGGTATGCTATTGTGGACCTGAGATGAATATATTATAAAGGATCCCTACAAAATTAATATAAAAAGAAAACAAAAGGATTGTTAACTCAAAAACGTTAAATTAATTTTTTTTATCAATAAAATTATCATTCAGATTAATTTTTTTAACAATTTTAACAATTTTTTGATAAATAATGTTGTTTTACTAAAAAAAAATCAAAATTATCAACCCCCTTGATTTTATAATTGATTGTTATTTTTTTTAAAAATAGTTTTATTTAAAAAAAAAAAGTAGTCAAATTTCTACAAATTGTTCAATGTAAGAGACATTAGAATTTATTAGAGATGAATCGATATCAACTATAAAGGAGAAAAAAGGTGGCCTAATCTCACTCCACTTGAAGTGGCAAGATCATTCAAATATTTAAAAAATTACTATCACCAACCCAACTTTTTTAAAATTTGTTCTACTTCGAAATAGAAAGTTGAAATGTATTTTGAATTGATGCAGACATTCTGCACTTAAGTCATCCGAATAAATCTGTAAATAAAGAAATAACATCGAAAAAATATAAAAACTGAAATAATCACTGCTCATTTGACAGTATTTATGAAACACTCTGTGTAATAAATCAGTCTAAAGCTTTATAGCTTGACTTATATAATTCAATATTTAGTGTGAAGATGTAAAAATAAACCAATTCATTGACAATGTAAATCAATAACTACCAATAATAGCATTCGTGGAACTTGGTAGAATAGTATATATAGAACTATAGGCAAAGATAAAACCGTTTATCAGCCATGACACTACAGAGTTTCTCTTACGGCACGCTATCACACTAAATTTACTTGTTCATAGAAGGACGGTTTTTATGCCGATAATACCCCAAAATTTATTCTATATAACCGACTCTATTTCGGAATGCATTGTACCTCTCAGGATGGTTCAACAAATCTAAGATTCCTAGTAAGGTTTTGCTGGCATATAATAATACATTATATATTATGAAAAAAAAACTCACCAAACAAACAAGATTATCTCCCTCACCATTTCTATTGGTAAGATTCATATTTCAGGATTGGAAATAAATTTTATTATTTTTATTTTTCAGTGAATTTTATTAGTGGTTTGAGAATATTGATGGAAGTGTTTGAAATATGTACTTGTTAAAGAAAAAATAGTTTTGTGCATGCATAAACAGTTTTAAGAGAAGGATTTTAATAGAATGGATACCGAGCTAGTTCCACACTAATCCCTTAATTTTCTCCAACTTTGGGCCAAATCAGACGAGCCATTCCCGAAACATAGGTGTGTCAAGGAAAACACGTTTCCGCATGCATAAGCGAAAGTAGCGAGTGGAATTTGATAAAGTAGAAGATGTAATGTCCGAACAAGGATAGGACTATCGGCAGTTGGAAATAACAAATTTATTCCTTTGATGTCAAAAACTGATGGAAATTTCCTCTTCAGAGAAATTTTTTTTTTACTTCCTCACTTTGTATTTATGCACGAAATGAATACAATTAAGTCCTCAGAATAGAAAAATTTCGTTTTAGACACCAAGAAATCGAGCAGCAAAAAATCAAGGACATACTTGGCTCAAAATCCTTCCTTATACCCATTTTACACTTACTCAGTTTCAAAACACCATATAAAACCTAGGTTTTAGTCATAGTCTTACCATAGTCACCTTTGATGAGTACCTAACATGGAAAAGCCACATTTCCCAAATAGCTTGAAGAACCATCTTAATCATTCTATATCCTATCCTAAACAGAAATTCCAAACTAAAACCAGAAGCAACTGTTCTTATATTTAAAACAACTCTCAGGCCACTGCTGATGAACGGCTGTGAAGTCTGGGGAGCGGCATCCTTCACGAAAAGGAAAAAACTACAATCTTTTCAAAATAAAGTCCTAAGAATCGCAGTTAATGCTCCTTGGTTCATAAGAAATAGCCAATTGCATCGCGAATTACATATGGAGTCAATAGAGGATTACATCAAAAAACAGTTCATGAAGTTCCACTCCCAGTTGCCGACAGATAAAGGAGCAGTGACCTACAACCTGGGAAACCCAACCTGAACCCGAAGACTGCAGCCCAGATTGCTGCAGGACATTCTGTTATAAATTTTAATAAATATAAAATTAATTCTTAGTCAAACTACCTCTATTTTACTTTTTATTATTACTCATTTTATTTATTCATTATTATTTTTTTTTTCTATTTTCTTCTCTCGTCCCTTTTTCAAATTAACTTGTTTCTTTTTTGCTATTAGAGGGCAATTGTTTGTTTTATTTAAGTGTACCAATATCATTATTTTTGTTATTAATTTTACTTTCCTCTTTTCTTAAGAAGCATTATTCTTATCTATTTATTTTTTTTTCTTCTTTTAATAATAGAAAGAAACCCCTAATTATATAGTTGGGGTTGTCTTTTGTACGAGACTATACCCCCCCCCCATAATCAACTGTTAAAAAAATATATATATAATATAACGGTTATATCAACCATGTAAGGCCCACCAGGCCGATCTGGTATAAAATAAAAT